>NW_027507758.1:265939082-266149082 GCF_037356315.1 Lithobates pipiens | reverse complement strand
TATGGGTAGCGGGGATGGGTGAAATGGATGAAAAATACCAGCCATGCAGACAAAAAAATAATACAGTGGATAACTGCAAGGACTACTTCTACTCATAAACCAAAAAGCAATGTACAAAAAAGGACATGATCTACAAAATGTATACAACAATCAACGCCACGTCATATCCTGGCTAAAAAACCCTAAATAAAAATGTATTTTACCACAATTATGAAGATTTAATTTCTTAATCTGACAGCAAAATCCGAAAGAATATTTTTCACAAAATAAAATTCAGCGTGCTAGTACAGGTAATCAAATATAACAAGATTTTTTTTTTCCTTTTTGGAGAAAAATTTTAAAATGCCTTTATTTTCCCCCAAAACAATTTACAGCCTGGTTCTCAACTTTTTTATATCATACTGAAATCAAATAGCAAAACTAACCTGGTAAACAAAATGTTTAATCATTTATTTGATTTTACCTTTTTATTTTAAGTTAACCTGTACTTTTCCCATATTGGGTAACGGATTAACTTTACAGGAGAAATTTTAAGCATGCTGTATCTGCTTTTTTGTACATCTCTGCCATCGACAGTCTCCCTAGGTAGGTATGTAAATCACGTGACATTCATTCTGGCCCCTCCAGAATATAGCAATTGGTGCCCGAGAAGCCAATCTCCAGGCTTGCATGCTGTCACATGGGGAAAGAGGAAATATACATAGCCTCGTGTACATTTCAGCTTGCTCAGTAAGCGAAACTTACACAGCCGATTGGGAGTCTTATTGTGGTGACAAGAGAGCATAGGGAAAGTCAATAATGCAAGCGTAAAGTGTTTGTAAAGAATTAAGGTTTTTAACCTTCATGCATTCATTTACCTTCAGTGTGCAGCATCCCCCCCCAAAACTTACCTGAGCCCGATCTTCCTCCAGCGATGTGTACGAGAGCCTTGGCTCTCTGGGCACTCTCCCTCCTAAGACAGTAGCGAAAGGTCAACAGCCAGTGACCCAATGAGGAGAGAGCCACAGCTCTGTTTGCGAATTGACACGCAGAGTCGTGGCCCTGGAGCGAGCCTGCTTTGGTGCACCCATTGCAAGCAGCTTGTTCAGGGGGCACTTGGCAGGAGGGATGGGCCAGAAATGCTGGCGGATGACCCGAGAAGAGGAGGAGGGGGGATGCTCTGTACAAAACCATTGCACAGAGCAGGTAAGAACAACATGTTTGTTATTTTTTTTTACTTTAACTAGATTGTTTAGGCCAAGCTGGCCAAAATACTGGAGGTGCTGTAACAGTAGTAGCATTAGCAACATACAGTAGGTGGTGGCGTGTTCCAGCAGCAGTACAATCAAATTCCTGTCTGCACCAGATATAAAGAGAGTTGGTCTTAGCATATAGCAAAGGTGAAGATGCAGTAAGCCTATCTGGCAGCCGACAGGACGTTGCTTGCTCTGCTGTCTTAATGCAGCACTGCTTATTGTATGTAGCTAATGCTACAGCTAATGCTACTACTATACAGTCTACTAGAGCAGCCCTAGTGATTAGTCCTTTCTAGTATGGAAAAGATCCAAAGTTAAAGTAAATCTGTATTTTTCATCTTCCCCAGTACAGACATAGTACAGGTTTCATTTGAATGGAAAATATTTTGGCGTGAAAATATCATCCAAATTAGAGACATTAAAGGCAACAAAAATCATAAAACTTTCTTTACAGCTTGTTTTCAGTACACTGGAAAAAAGTACTGTACTTTTATAATACAATAAATGATTTCATATATCAGTATGGCCTTCATTGAATACTGAAGTTAAAATGACAGGGCCATAGTTATCTACTCATGGCCACTGAAATTAAATGCTTTTGGAATGTTCAAGATTTTTTTTCAAGCAGTGTTTATACGTCCAGGTTACCTGCTGGCATTCATTTTACGGGAGCACACATTTCTCTTAGTTTTATCAAGATGAAAATAAACCCCTTGAAATAGCTTGATATTGTATGTTTATTTGTGGCTAAGCTTTTACCATAGAAGAGATAATTGGAACCAAAGTATATCAGAGGCGTGAAATAGAAAATGGAACCTGAAATAATGTACCGAGTACAAAACCGCAGTGCTCAGAAACAGAAACTATCTTACTCAAATGACATTTAACCAATGTGTTCTGTTTAATCTGTGCCTTCTTCAACTAATTTGCCATATTTGTGCAGTTCTTCACTATAGATCCTCAACTATCCTTCATAACTGGCCAGGTTCATAAGCTGATGTTAAGAACCAGAGAAATATTTGTTGAAGCCATCTGATGACTGCAAGTCTGCATATCTGAAGTGTAATTACTTTGAAAAAATAACATTTACGTAAAAATCAAAAGTTCAATAATGCATGAACATTACAGTTAAATAATAAAAAGAATGAAAAAAAATTGTGATCCACAAAATTACTGGTTCTGTATTACTCAGACAAGCTATATCTACATGTTCCTGTTCACTAATCACTAAATAAATGCTCTTAACATTCAGTCACATGCAAGAAAATCATTCATGCGTGAACTGGTGATGATGTCAGACTAGGTCCTCACCTAACACAGCGGTCGGCACAAGTGGATCATTGGGCACTGCAGGAAAACAAAGCTCATGAAAATTCACATTACCTCCAGTATGGGCAGTTGGAAACAGACAGACAAAAAATTAGCACAAGACATCAACAGCTATTAAAAGTTGATTCTTCCAGCAGGCCAACAATGACTATAAAAGTACTTTACAGACCTACATGAGAGCACAAATTCGGCCTTCCGTCTACAAATTCCAACATTTAAAGATTATGCACTCAGGAAAAAGAAAAAGAAAATATGGGGCAACTTGCTCTTAAGATTTCAGCAAGTCTGTATATAATCATCTCTCACTATACAATAAAGATTGCCCTGGGGCTGTTATATTACAGGACAAACAGAATATGAATGCATGTGTTGAACTTATTCTTAAATGACATGCATTATTTGTGAATGGATGGGCCAGTTTAAAAAGCTGATGTAACAAATGAATAGCTCTAGCATATCAACGATCAAACAGCCAATAAAAGCACTGCTGCAAGAGATGCATGGAGGAAGCAACTAAGGAACGGAGTAAAGAAGCAGATACAGTGAAATTTAAAGTGAAGAAAAATCATCATTAAAACCATATAAAAATAGTGCAGCAAATATTCAGCACCAGCAGATTAGCATGTTAAATGCTATAACCTTCTACAATAAATAACATTTCTGCAGACTGCCATCTAATAAATTCAAAATGACTATTACATTATCAGGAGGAAAAAAAAAATATGTTAAAACTAAACTACTGGAACATAAAGAAAAAACACATTTGTACAGACCCTCGCAACACATTATACTTTCCGGTCACTGCACATCAGGGAACACATCTACACACACTGTTCAACGTTCTCGAAATGTAAATGCCACTATTATTTTGTGTTGTCTCCTACACTTCTGGGTGTGTCAAAGGCTTCCTTTAGAGCACAGGCAACAGCTACTCCTCCCTAGCCCTGTGTATTAGTAGTTCAAGCAGCAGGTACCTGTGATGTCCCCACAACTGTTAGCTTCTTTAAACTCTCCATGTAAACAAATGCTGTCACGCAATCTTCAGTGGGTACAACATGATTGCACTAGTGATAGTGTCACTGCCCTGACAGCTTATTAAAAACATACATGCAGGATTACGAAGAAGCATCAAGAGGCACTACTGCAAAGACACATTGGGGGTTATTTACTAAAGGAAAATCCACAATGCATTGCAAGTGCACTTTAAAGTAAAGTCACTGTAGATCCGAGGGGAGCATGCAAGAAAAATAAAAAATGTCATTTCAACTTGCACATGATTGGTGCTTTTTTTATTGATGATAAAATCAGCAGAGCTTCCACTCATTTCAGATCTACCCCTTAGATTTAGAGCGACTGCACTTCCAAGTGCACTTGCAGTGCAAAGTGGATTCGCCTTTCATAAATAACCTCCACTGTTTACTGCTGCCAGAAATAAGTTAGTGTTGTCTGGGGCACAGCATGGATTTTGGACAGTCAGTACATTTCTACATTTATTTAACTAAAGACAGAGACTCTTATTATTGATGCCACTGACATCAATGCTGGGGAATTATAACGCCACCTACGAACACCAATGCTAGGGGGTTTGATTGTAGCCTTGGACATCAATGCTGGGGGGTTACTATTGCTGCGACTAACACCGCTTTCTTTTCAGTGTGCAAAGCTCTACGCTGCAAAATATTCAGCAGGACTGAGACTTTTGGGCATTGGGGTACATTACAGCCATTTTATTTGCACCTCAATACATAAAAACATACTGATTTTGTGTAGCCCTATCAACGTATCAGGAACCTCTAAAGTTTTCAAGTTGACCACTTCTGATCTATAGTATTCCTCATTACTCCTTCCCCTTCAGCTACATAAAATATTATTTTGGGGGAGTGATGAATGGGGTCCTCAGGGCCTAATCTAGGGCTAGGATCTGCAAGAAGGGGAGGGGCTATGCTAGGGAATTGACTCTCCTAGAGTAGTTAAAGCTTGAAGAATAACTCTGCTTGTGTTAAAAAAAAAATTAAAAAAATAAATCTCCCCTCACAGGGGAGGAATACTATAGATGGTTTGACTGCCATGTGATCAATGTACACTGCAAGGATTTAAAAAGAAAAAAAAAGTTGCAGATTACTACCCGTTTCTGCTCTAAAGATATAGCTGTTTGTATGTATGAACAGGTCTTTTAGATACTGATTCTGAATGGAGGGATTTATGTTCATTATAATCACTTTCAATGTTCTCATGGGAAAAGTTCCAGTGCCTGCTATCCTTTGGAAGTATTTAACCCTCAGGGAATTTCTCAACAAAAATTTTATTTCTATTGTACAGGATGCTTAAAATCCGATTTGTATCTCAGTGCAGACCTCATGTTAAAATCAGTGTGCCAATCACACAAGCAGGAAACCACTCTTTAAGGTGTTCTACACACCAACAGTGTACAGAACTCCTCCAGGTTGCCACGTTACATAGAATTTTCCAAAAAATCACAGCACTGTAAGATGAAATGAAAAGTCAATTTTTAAAAACATTAAAATTACAATATGGCTTGTATAGCAATTGTATATGCTATATTACTTTTTTGCTATAATTTTTTTCTGTAAAAAACAAAAAGAAAACTACGTAATTAGCACCATGAACAGAACTGACGTTAAATGAAAAGTCCTCTGTGCTGGTGGCTGCTATTATGGTTTGGTTTAAAATTCCTATCAAGTTCAAAGGTATACTGCAAATAAATTATGGAAAGGAAAAAATTGCACTTTAGCATACAAAAAATTCTTGATTTTACCTGCAATTTTTAGGTAGTTAACAGGGTCTCTCTAAAAAACAAAAAAAACAAAAAACAAATGTGCTTTACATAAAACTAGGTATCTTTATCTGTCTCAGTATCCAATCTCCCACTATTTAGAAGGGAAGAGGAAGGTGTAGCAGTGGAGCAAATCTGGCTTGGCAGATTTGACAACTTCCCTAGTGCGCATAGTCATATGACGGCGGTAGGAACCCTTTGTTCCTCTGGGCCGCCGTCATATGACGCATTTTACTTTCTGAGCCTCTAGGGGGCGTGCATGCCCGCCGCATTACTAGGCACCTGATGCGAGATGTCTGCCGGGCACACGCGATTGCCTGTGAACACATCAGGACCATGGATCTCTGTGTGTAAACCCACAGATCCAAGTCCTGTCAGAGAGGAGAGCGATGGTGTGTTCCCAGTACAGAGGAACACCAATCGGTCTCCTCCCCTTGTGAGTTCCCTCCCCTTACAATTAGAATCACTACCTAGGATGCACATTTAACCCATCCCTCGCCCCCTAGTGTTAACCCCTTCCCTGACAGTCCCATTTACACAGTAATCAGTGCGTTTTTATAGCTCTGGTCGCTGTATAAATGTGAATGGTCCCAAAATACTGTCAAAAGTGCCAAAGCGTCCGCTGCAATATTGCAGTCTCGATAAAAATTGCAGACCGCTGCCATTACTAGTGAAAAAAATAATAAAAATGCCATAAACGTATCATCTATTTTGTAGACGCTATAACTTTTGCGCAAACCAATCAATAGATGCTTATTGCGATATTTTTGCCAAAAACATGTAGAAGAATACATATCGGCCTAAATTGAGGTAATTTTTTTTTTATGGGATATTATAGCAAAAAGTAAAAAATCGTGTTTATAGCGCATAAAATAAAAACCGCAGAGCTGATCAAATACCACCAAAAGAAAGCTCTATTTGTGGGGAAAAAAAATTATCAAAATTTCATATGGGTACAGCGTTGCATGACTGTGCAATTGTCATTCAAATTTTAACAGTGCTGAAAGCTGAAAATTGGTCTGGGCAGGAAGGGGGTGAAAATGTATTGAAGTGGTTAATAAGTGTGAAGAGATCTAATGGCATGTCAGTGTGTTTCTTACGCTGGCCATACATGGAACCGGTGAGATTTGAATCGTTAATGGACAGGCTATATGTACCAAGTCGATCGATCAACATCTTTTGCTGCTATAGCCGCTAGCAATAATCACTGTCTTCTTCCAGTGGGCAGGACTTCCCCTGCCCACCGGGAGAAGACAATGGCCGATTCCCCTCTTAACACTGTCTGTGGTTGCAGGAAAGAAATTCACACAGTGTATGGGCAGCTTTATGTTTTATTCATCAATGTGCAGGCTGTGGGTGGGTGATCTGTAATCTTTAACTCAAACAGAAAAATTGGTCTAACCCTCCTGGCTGTGCCGTCTGGCAAAGGTGTAGGAAACAGAAAAGTGGAATTTACAAATCTTTTAGTGGATAAGCAAATTTGTCAATTTTATCTGCATTTATTTTTGGCCATTTACCTGGGGTCTATCTAAAATACTATTAGTCTGACAGATCTGGTTAGTGTTAGCAATTTATAGCTAAAAGGGTAGAAAGCCTAATACAAATAGGTTAACCTTAAAGTCTAAGGACACCCAAAACAATTTGTTATTGATAGACTGCTGGGAACCAAGTCAGTAAATGTATAATGGTAATTATGAGGCATGTCCATTTTCTTTGCTTAATTTTCCATTTAGGAGAAGGCATCAGGAGTAATGGGAATAACCACAGATGGGTGGGAACAGAGCCAGTACCTACAGCTGAGAAATTATGCTGCTGCTTCAGACTATACCTATATATAAAACACCACTGAGGAATAGACTGTCTCTTTAAAGCTGGTCATATATGGATCGAATATTGGCCGGTTCAGCAGGAACCAGCTGAGATTTGATCCATGTATGGGCAGGCTGACTGTACCAGTCTTGATCCATTGATTGACTGGTATACAACCAAGTCTGTCTGATTTTTTTTATATGTTATTACTAACGGTGGGTCTAGTAGAAATTGTGCTCCGATGACTGGGAAGGCTCCCCGCATGGTGAAAGGAAAGAATATTGAGTTATCCCTGGCCTGCTTAAGTGTTCATGTTGAAATGGTTTCTGAAAATTGTGCATCTAAGACAATAAAAAAAAAAAAATCTAAATTCTTTAATTGATTCTGGGGTTTGTTCACTTGTTAACTCTGTAATCTAAGTTAGGCCATATGTCAATAAGTCCTAATAAGTCCAGAAGTCCTAATGTTCTAAGTAGCAGAGATTTTTAGAAAAGTGATGACATTTTAGCATTAAATTGATTTATACCCTTGTATTAATTTATACAATTTAACATTGTTCACAATATAAAAGTTATCCAATCCCTTTGATAGTATTGTGCCTGCAATATACATTGTTTTGGATCTTATGTTGCTTTGAGAGTGCTTACATCTGGGGGTGAAGTTGTGAGAATCCATGTAGGTAATAGACAGCGGGTCTTCAGCATGCAGAGTGCTTTGGTCAGCATAACTTCTATCCATTGCATTGACCATATGAGTCATCTCCTGGCGCGTGTTACCCATGGCATCCTTGCGCTTCTTTGCCAGTTTACTGAAAAGGAAAGTAGACTTTTACTGCCTTACTTGTACAGGAGAAGAGACATTCAATTCACTGCTATTTATTGCATTTTTCCAGTATTCATATGGCTGAATAACCCAAATTGCCAGTTTCACATGTAGCTTAGTGTTCCACTGTCTTCTTGACAATAATGGTTAAATAGTTGAAGATAAACACTATAGTAGTTGTACAATAGTGAGCTCTATAGGACTATATAAAAATCTTTGTAGTCTATTTCACTGTGATTAACGGTCTTCACAGATATTCATCTGTGACATACTGCAAACCCCCACTGACAAGCATCCCACAATGTTCAGCATCTTGTGAATGTGTAGCTACTGGTGTAAAAATCAAAAAAACATATTTGAGATTCCTGCATAAACCTAAAAATATCCATAACATAACACAATATAAATATTTCTAAAAGAAAATTACAAGATCAAGACAGCACCATACAGTGAATATCAGAGATATTTTTTATATCAGCCTTGTGAATTTCTGGAAAAATACATATTACATACATTAAAAAGGGAAAAATTTATCAAAACAAGTTTCAGTTTATTGATGAAATATGCATTAAAACTCAACAGTATTTTTTACAAAGTGACAGTCTGGTAATGTTTGCATTAAGCAACACAAACTGACCTATGGTAATTAATAATTTAGGCTATCATTTATTTTCTTTTTATATATATATATATATATATATATATATATATATATATATATATATATTTAGAAGTATAGTAAATGCATTCAGGGATAAAAAAATAAAAAAAAAGACATATTAGCAAATACAGGCCAATTTGGTAACAGCCAGACAAGTCTCATCACTGTGGTAAAGTCTAATAGGATTATTTAAGCAAACCTGTCCAGTTGTAAGCCCTTACTTTTACTATTGAATGACTAGCCTCAGTCGATACACAGCGATTAAACATATCCTCCTATGCAAGTTTTACCTGTTTATCTGCTGCTTTCTAACACACAAAATTTGCATAGCACCTCTTAAGCTCTAGAAAGCAGGGGACAGGGATCTGACATCACACACACTGCAGAACTAGAGCACACTATTCCCTGATAGCGGAGTTTGAGGTTTAAAACCACGAAGTGCTAAAAAGCATTGTTCACACTGAACAGAAAGCATCTATAGGGCAGCATAAGCACTCCAAGTTTTGTGGTGCTCAGGCACTCTACCGTGCATCTGATTGTGCAATCTATCAACAAAGATATAGTTTCAGGATCAAAGACTATGCCTCCTGGGATATACGATGTGCATATCACAGGAGGCACATGATTTGCCTAGGCAAGTAATGTGAATGGGGCGCGGGACCGAAATCTTTTATTATGGAAAAAAAAGTAAAAAAAAAATACAATAAAAAAAGTGAGTGATGTTTATGTAGCAAAGGGGTGGAGAAAGGGAAGTTTGATTTGTGGGTGAAGATCTTCTTTAAGCCTTGCAGTAGCTTTTACACAGGGTAAGAAAGGCTTTACAACTCTTTCCCCTCACTTTAAGGAGATATGGCAACAATTAACTAATTGCTAATGCAATCCAGGAAACAATGCAGCTGTACAGTCAGAAGCCCACTTAGTTTACCATCATTATAGACACTGGTTATTGCGTGCAGCAAGAATGCAGATAGCTCCTTACATATCCAAGGAGTGTGTACTTTCTGAAGGATATGTTCTGCGACCTCCGCTCTTACTGCTTGATGAATCACCTTCAAACTTCCAAGGCAGCTTTGAATCTGATTGTTGGTTGTGATATACTGACACTTTGTTACAATAAAGTAAATTTTAACCCTAAGTAGGTGGCATTTATGTTCCCCTAAAGAACTATGTATTAAATATATGCCATATTTGTATTACACAGAATTCTGTATCTGACTGTTTTCATCCATTTTTGCATATCAGTGCTATGCATTTCCTCCATCCTCGTTTAGCTGCTTGTAGGGTCAACCAGGCCACCTGTAAAAGGGTGACACACTGGACCACAATTGTGAAGCTTTCATGGCAGGATGAAAAGGTATTCTTTTTAATGAAAGCTACATATATAAAATGACTGAAAACCCTTTTGAGATATATCCTGAAAGAAGGCTCATAAAGTTGATATGAAAAAAAAAAAAAAGAGGGCTCCGGATGGTGTAGATCAAAAAAAAAAAAAACCAGTTGGTTTTATTAAAAATATACATATTGGACAAAGATAAAAAGTGATCACAAAGACAAATTGTATAAGAAAAAAGCAATATGGGGTGCAAGTAATGCTGACCGATGCGTTTCGACACAAGCGGTCATCAACGCGTCGGAAAGCATTACTTGCACCCCATATTGCTTTTTTCTTATACAATTTGTCTTTGTGATCACTTTTTATCTTTGTCCAATATGTATATTTTTAATAAAACCAACTTTTTTTTTTTTGATCTACACCATCCGGAGCCCTCTTTTTTCTTTTTCATATCATCTTTATGAGCCTTCTTTCTCGAAACTTGAATGCCTCTGGGATATCACCACTTTCAACGTGAGTATAACACCGGTCAGCAAACTTTGGCCTACTCACCTTCATCCGGGACTGAGGACATCTATAGCAGGACTGTACATTACGATTCAGCTTATTGGAAGCCGGGATACATCCCTTCGGGATTTCAAGCTCTTTTGACCCACTGTCGTAGGGCATGTGGGTCCAACAGCCCTGGTAAGAGTACCTACCTTACATTTATAAAAGTGTCACAGAGTGCTACAGACAAATAAATTGCTGTTGATGGTGTCCATACTGCCCTGGCTGATACGGGAAGATTGGCCTTAGAAGGAGATTCATGCTTAGACTGATGAACTGTATATATTGATGAACTGATAATAGTTTGCCCACATAGGATTCATGTTATGTGATCCCATTGTCGCCTTACTATTTAGGCACTGTCCTTGTTACCTTACACTAATCACTGCATCCTGTTGATGATGCTGTTTACACTTTTTTTTTATAAGTCTAGAACCTTTCTTTATTTTTTGAAACACAGGTTGTTCTTATCTACTAGGAAACCATTTCTATTTCCCATAGTACAATCACTTTATAGCGCTACATTTTTTGTTTTCACAAATACCACCTAAAGAAAGCTGTATTTGTGGAAAAAAAAAATCATAAAAATTTTATTTGGGTACAGTGTTGTATGAACGCGCAATTGTCAAAGTGCAACAGTGCTGAAAGCTGAAACTTGGTCTGGACAGGAGGGGGGTTAAAGTGCCCAGTAAGCAAGTGGTTAATCATTTAAAAAACTAGGAGATTATAATGCTTGAGTTTACATCTACTTTAAACCTTCTGAAACAGAACAGAGCTATGGTGGGTGTGTTTAGGAACCTTTTTCCTACATAAGGAACCAGCAAGAGATACTGGTTTGGACTAATGGTCTAACAGTGATGGCGAACCTTGCCACCCCAGATGTTTTGGAACTACATTTCCCATGATGCTTTGGCACTCTGCAGTGTAGTGGAGCATCATGGGAAATGTAGTTCCAAAACATCTGGGGTGCCAAGGTCACTAGTCTATAGCAATGCCTTGACCAAAACAAAAACAAGCATTTTGTTCCCTCTGTATGTATTTTAAACTCATAAAATACAGCGGGAACATTTTTTGATCCCCTACAGATTTTGTAAGTTTGCCCACTTACAAAGAAATTAAGGGTCTATATATTTTATTATAGGTGTATTTTAAAGGCTAGAGACAGAAGATCAATCAAATATCTAGAAAAACACATGATTGAGTAGCAGTTCACTGAGCAAAATAAGTATTTGATCCCCAAGCAAAACACAACGACTTAGCACTTGGTGGAGAAAACCTTCTTGGAAAGCAGAGGTAAGACATTACTTGTAGTTGGTTACCAGGTTTGCACACATCTCAGCAGGGACTTTGGTCCACGCTGAACAGATCTTCTCTAAATCCTTAAGGTTTTTTGGCTGTCGCTTGGCAACCAAGTTTCAGCTCCCTACATAATTTTCTATAGGAGTAAGGTCTGGAGACTGGCTAGGCCACTCCATGACCTTAATGTGCTTCTTCTTGAGCCACTCCTTTGTTGCCTTGGAGGTATATTTTGGGTCATTGTCATGCTGGAAGACCCATCCACGACCCATCTTCAGTGTACTGGTGGTTGAGGGAAGACGGTTCTT
The DNA here is from genome assembly GCF_037356315.1 of Lithobates pipiens. Taxonomy (NCBI): domain Eukaryota; kingdom Metazoa; phylum Chordata; class Amphibia; order Anura; family Ranidae; genus Lithobates; species Lithobates pipiens. Next base: position 266,136,946 of record NW_027507758.1, on the reverse strand, counting down.
ATTCAAGATTTTACAATATATTAAATGTGATAAAATCCTGGGATTTTATTTTATACTGGAGGAAAAAATGGGTATGCTTTAAGAGCATATTAAGCTTATCATGCATTTAGGTGAAAAAACACCTGCCAGTGACTGGCCCCCTATACCCCCCCCCCCCCTGTTTTACTTACCTGAGCTCCGTATTTCCCTTGGTGAGGACATGCTGTCCCCTCTCTCTCCATGGAGTCCCGGCTCTTGATTGGATAGAATGATAGCAACGCAGCCATTGACTCCTGCTGCTGTCAATCAAATCCAATGACGTGGGTGCTGGGGGGCAGGACCAAGTCCAGCATTCGCGTCTATGGACACAAATGCTGGACTTGGGAGCGTGCCCGCAAGGTAACCCCCCCCCCGCGAGAGCGCTTCTCCTAGGGCAGGGATATGCAATTAATGGACCTCCAGCTATTGCAAAACTACAAAGCCCATCATGCCTCTGGGTGTCATGCTTGTGGCTGTCAGAGTCTTGCTATGCCTCATGGAACTTGTAGTTCTGCAACAGCTGGAGGTCCGCTAATTGCATATCCCTGTCCTAGGGGGTTATCTGATGTGGGGAGGAGCCGCCGAAATGGACGACCAGAAATGGACGACCAGGGCGACAATGTGCAAAATGAGCTGCACAGTGGAGGCAAGTGTGATATATGTTTGTTATTTTAAAAAAATAAAAAAACGAGTCTTTACAATCACTTTAAATAAAAGGTATTGACCAGTACAGAAGTAAATACATTTAAAAGAGCCAAAAAGTTCTGGGTGGCTTATCTCCAACGTAAAAATTCATGTAAAAGCAAAAGAAAAGGCCTTCAAAAAAAGGCTCAGGAGTCATCATCAGCATTCCAACTTTAAAATAACAGGTATCCGCCCTTAGGAAAGAAAAGAACTGCAGCCTGCCTAATTAGGAACACCACCTAGGTGGAGTCCAAAAATAGTTAAACTCTAGAAAAGGTTAAATGGCGCTGTTCAAAAATGAAAATAGATCCTATATGCCAAATGCATATAAAAAAGGGGGAATCAAATATGACCTACTAATATGGGTAATGCCAACACTCTCTATAAAGTGAAATGTGCATACAAAAATAAATCAAATGTAGGTATGAAATTCAACAAATACTGTGAACAATAGTGTAAAAAATTCTATAGGAAAACATGTAATGCATCAAAAAAACAAAACAAAAATAAACAGTCTAGAAACAGTGATCCATGCAGAAACAGAATAAAGGTGACTCCAGTGCTCCCCTCCTTCATCCACATCTCCCTCTTATGTCTGCATTCACCAGAGCACATCACCGCTGCAGGGGTAACAGGCATAATAGCTGTATCCAAATGCCGATGTCCCCCTTGATGAGATATCCCTCTGGTTTACACAGCTACAATCCTCAGTCACTATCCACCTCACCAGTGCGATTTAGAAGTCCTCAACAATGGGCATCCACATGTATATGGAAAAGATGAGCCCCATAGCGTGAATCCACAGAACCAGGTTTTTAAGCTCACTGAAGGGTGATGGCAAGAAAACCTGCAAGCAGTGGTTTCAGTGGCGAGCATCGATAATTAAAAAAAACAGGATTTTTCATCATAAAGCAGGGTTCAACTGCCTCCGATTTTTTTTTTGGGACATTTAGAAACGAATTAGGGTTTAAACATTTTACTTACATGTTGAGTTTTTTTTTACTTTTCTCATTGCTTTTTCTCACTAAAAGAATGCTTTATAAAAACGATATAGAATGTAGTCATCTTGCCTGTGGGCATGTGAACCCCACAGGCATTCACTTCCGGGATTCTGTGACATCCATCTCCCAGAATGCAACGGCCGTTCTATCCTAAATCTCGCGCATGCGCAGCAAGGTTTATATTGGAGCGCAGTCAACAGCTTTGGTCGTAATGACGTCACTTAAGGGTTCTAAATCGCATGATAACTCGCGACAGGCCACCGCACAGACTCCTGGGAACAAGCAGAAAGGATCCCAGGAGACAGTGCAGAACAAAAGGAAGTGTTGACATAGCCGCAGCAACCCCGCCCATATCCGCAATCCCCAGAACCTGGAAATGGGCAAGATATGCATGAAAATAAAAGGTATATATATCTATATATAAAAAAAAGGTCTGTTTTATAGTTAAAACAGCAAAATAATAGTTGGGAGCTATTGTTTATAAATCGGATGGAGCTCCACTTTAAATGTAAAATCCTTTTCTTTGAGGACATCATGGGACACAGAGGCTAATATTCATTACCTGCTGGGTAATACTTCATCTCCAGGTGAATGGACACTGGTAAACCAAAAGGTCTTTAGACAGGAAGTGATCCCCTATATAACCCCTCCCATACAGGAAGTACTTCAGTTTTGTAGCAAGCACTGAATCCTCAGAGAGGGGAGGGACCTTTGTGTCCCACGATGTACTCAATGAAAAGGATTTTACAGGCAAGTATGACGGAAAAATCTTAGTTTCTTTTTCATACATCATAGGACACAGAGTTATGCCTTGTACACACAGTCGGAAATTCAGACAGAAAAGGTCCAATCGGATTATATTGTTGGAAAATCCGATCATGTGTGGGCTCTATCGGGCTTTTTGGGAGCAGGATCTAAAATTTTCCGACAAAGATCAGACTTTTTCGGATCATTTGTAGAGAATTCCGACGGACAAAGTGCCATGCATGCTCAGATAAAATTACGAGACCAAAGCTATTGGCTACAAGCCTCTACGTAGTCCCATGGTATGCAACGAACGTTACCACGTTCCCAACAATCAGATTTTCCAACAACTTTGTCTCGACCATGTGTATGCATCACCAGTTTCGGACAAAATCAGTCGGAAAAAATATGACGGATTTTGTGGTCGGAATGTCTGACTGTGGGTACAGGGCATAAGGCTAATATTCATTACCTGCTGGGACATCCCAGAGCTATATTATATATATATATATATATATATATATATATATATATATATATACATACATATACACATATACAATGGTGTGAAAAAGTGTTTGCCCCCTTCCTCATTTCCTGTTCCTTTGCATGTTTGTCACACTTACGTGTTTCGGAACATCAAACCAATTTAAACAATAGTCAAGGACAACACAAGTAAACACAAAATGCAATTTGTAAATGAAGGTGTTTATTATTAAAGGTGAAAAAAAAATCCAAACCATCATGGCCCTGTGTGAAAAAGTGATTGCCCCCTAAACCTAATAACTGGTTGGGCCACCGTTAGCAGCAACAACTGCAACCAAGCGTTTGCGATAACGTGCAATGAGGCTTTTACAGCGTCCTGGAGGAACTTTGGCCCACTCATCTTTGCAGAATTGTCCTAATTCAGTTACATTAGAGGGTTTTCGAGCATGAACGGCCTTTTTAAGGTCATACCACAACATCTCAATAGGATTCAGGTCAGGACTTTGGCTAGGCCACTCCAAAGTCTTCATTTTGTTTTTCTTCAGCCATTCGGTGGTGGACTTGCTGGTGTGTTTAGGATCATTGTCCTGCTGCAGAACCCAAGTTCGTTTCAGCTTGAGTACACGAACAGATGGTCGGACATTCTCCTTCAGGATCTCTTGGTAGACAGCAGAATTCATAGTTCCTTTTATCACGGCAAGTCTTCCAGGTCCTGAAGCAGCAAAACAGCCACAGACCATCACACTACCACCACCATATTTTACTGTTGGTATAATGTTCTTTTTATGAAATGCAGTGTTCCTTCTACGCCAGATATACTTGGACACACACCTTCCAAAGAGTTCCACTTTTGTCTCATCGGTCCACAGAATGTTGTCCCAAAAGTCTTGGGGATCATCAAGATGTGTTGTGGAGAAATTGAGACGAGCTTTGATGTTCTTTTTGCTCAGCAGTGGTTTTCTCCTTGGAACTCTGCCATGCAGGCCATTTTTGCCCAGTCTTTTCCTGATGGTGGAGGCATGAACGCTGACCTTAACTGAGGCAAGTGAGGCCTGCAGTTCCTTGGACGTTGTTGTGGGGTCTTTTGTGACCTCTTGGATGAGTCGTCGCTGCGCTCTTGGGGTAATTTTGGGCGGCTGGCCACTCCTGGGAAGGTTCACCACTGTTCCATGTCTTCGCCATTTGTGGATAATGGCTCTCACTGTGGTTCGCTGGATTCCCAAAGCTTTGGAAATGGCTTTATAACCCTTTCCAGACTGATAGATCTCAATTACTTTCTTTCTCAATTGTTCCTGAATTTCTTTGGGTCTCGGCATGATGTGTAGCTTTTAAGGATCTTCTGGTGGACCTTACTGTGTCAAGCAGCTCCTATTTAAGTGATGCCTTGATTGTGAACAGGTGTGGCAATAATCAGGCCTGGGTGTGGCTAGAGAAATTGAACTCAGGTGTGGACAACCACAGTTATAGTATGTTTTAACAAGGGGGGCAATCACTTTTTCACACAGGGCCATGATGGTTTGGATTTTTTTTCACCTTTAATAATAAACACCTTCATTTACAAATTGCATTTTGTGTTTACTTGTGTTGTCCTTGACTATTGTTTAAATTGGTTTGATGTTCCGAAACACTTAAGTGTGACAAACATGCAAAGGAACAGGAAATGAGGAAGGGGGCAAACACTTTTTCACACCACTGTATATATATATATATATATATATATATATATATATATATATATACACACACACACACACACACACACACACACACACACACACACACACAAACGTGCCAAAAACGGACAAAATATCAATTTAGACTATAATGTGTGATCCTACACTAAACCGCAATGCAAAAGATATTTTTTAGGTAGTAAAAAGTACACAGGCTTTTTTTGAGCTATAAGCTTGAGCCTAGTTTCACATGGACGGTCAAATCAGGTCCGCCTGTCAGTTTTTCAGGCGGACCTGACTGGACCAGCCATTGTTCCTTATGAAGCAGCGTATGTCAGCAAATATTTGTCCACTCACACCTGCCGTCATCAGATCCGATAAAAACAGACAGATGGGGGAACGCATTCTTCATCTATCCAGCGGACTGGATAAGATGATAGTGGGATGGACACAGACAGGTGGTCCGTTTCCATTTGACTGCCTCATAGAGAACAGCGTGGTTGTGTCTGCTCTGCATACAGGAGCAGACATGGACCTGCTAACTGCCTGCTCATTACGGAGGCCCCGTTTTAAAGGGGCCTTAAAGAGGAACTGCAGTCTGCCCACATGATTTGTAATAAAAAACATCTTTGTCATTCTGAAGCTTCCCTCCAATTACTCTGCATATTTTATATATACTGTGATTGTGTACTTGCCAAATATGCAGCAGAATTCTCCCTCCACTGAGTCTGGCTGCAACCATATTAACTGTGGGCAGCTGAAGCTGCTGCCTGTTCACTTCTTGGATTTACACAGACCGAGGCACACATTCTGCTCTGCAGCTCTCATTGGCCCTCTTATGACTCACGGCGCCCTCTTATGACTCACGGCCCCCTCTCCCTTCCTGGCAAACTCTCACAAGAGTGAGAGGGAGAGCGCTGTGCATGATGTCATAAGCCTAGGCTAATGACCAGACAAGGAACAGGAAGTAGACTGTATTTACTGGCAGAAAAAAAAAAGTTTGACCATCCAAAGTTAAAAAAAAACAAAAAAAACAAGGGCAGAATATTTTGTTGATGGAAAGTTGAAAAAAATGACTGAAGGTCCGCTTTAAGCATTTTTGGGCCCCATAGGACTTCAAGTGATACTAAAGTCTTTTTTTTTTTGTTAAAAAAACAAACATGTTATACTTACCTGCTCTGTGCAGTGGTTTTGCATATAGCAGCTCAGAACCTCCTCTTCTTGGGCCCCTCGCTGGCTCTTCTGGCTCCTCCCTCCTGCCCCCACGGCAAGCAGCTTGCTATGGGGGAACCTGTGACGCAGCTCCCTGTGTCCATTCAGACACGGAGCCATGGCCCGGTCCCACCCCCATAGCCTCTCGCTCACCTCTGTGTCTCAGCTAATCGTCCTGGACAGCTGAGTCTCTCATGCAACATTGCTGGATAGAGATGAGGGGTTGATGCATACAAAAGGTTTTTTTTTTTTAATCTTAATGCATAGAATGCAATAAGAAAAAAAAGCCCTCTGCCTTTAGAACCACTTTCAATGGTATGGCATGAAAAGGTGCCTTTTTTTCTTTTCTTTTTTCTGTCTACTAACGACCATTCCATTTGCTGAAAATAACTAAGATGAAAAAAAAAAAATCAAGAAAAAACATCAAAAAAACATTTAAAATGCCTGTACAGAGACTATATATATATAAAAAAAGCACGTAAAGACACTCAAGCGTGAATGCAGCCTTAGGGATCATTTTCTTTACATTTTTCATATTACATCAACCAAGGAATTTCATTTTCCCTGTGGCGAATGCATTGGACGTTCCCCGTTATATTGTACAACAGGAATATATGCAAGTGGCATCACATCAGCACCTTTATTAGGTACAAAGGCTGCTTTAAAAATGGATGTATGCCACAATATCTACCTCTTTTTTTTTTTTTTTTTTAATCAGGTACATGTCTACCTAATTTTATAGTAGCTTGCTCCCCACACTGCTGGCTTGCAATGTAATTCAATGCAGCTCGGGCACAACGTTTCTGTAAGTATAAAAGACTGAAACAAGATGCACATCAAAAGGTTTTTGAATTCAGAGACTGGATATCTTCATTAACCTCAAGACTCAGCATAATGAAAACAATGTATAGTGTTTCACATAGGCAATAAACAGATCTTATAAGAGATTGTTTACATTCAATTACACACAGTTACGAGTTACAAAAACTGTATATTAAATTACAAACTGTGATCTCTCTCTAGTGTAACAAATGAGTGATTCAAGTGATTGTAAGGGTGTTTTTTTTTTTTTTTTTTTTTTTAAAACAACATATCATACTTGCCTCCACTGTGCAGGTCATTCTGCACAGAGTGGCCCAGAACCTCTTCTTCTGGGGTCCCCCGGCGGCTCCTCCCCACATCACATAACCCCCTAGGAGAAGCGATCTCCCGAGGGGGTAACCTTGTGGGAATGCTCCCAAGTCCAGCTTTCGGTGTCCATAGCCGCCAAATGTACAACTCGGCCCTGGCGCCCACCTCATTGGATTTGATTGACAGCAGCGGGAACCAATGGCTGCACTGCTATCAATCTATCCAATCAAGTGCCGAGAACCCCCGGGCAGAGAGACAGCGCATCCCCATTGGGTCAAGTTCCAGGGCTCAGGTAAGTAAAACGGGGGGGGGGGGGGGGGGCTGTCACTGGCAGGTGTTTTTTCACCTTAATGCATAGGATAAATTAAGGTGAAAAAACAAGGTTTACAACCTCTTTACATTTTTAGATCAGTTATTGTTAGCTCTGCTATAAACATATATTATATAGGGTAGCTTTTCATTCATATGTGCCCTTACTGTCAATTTTTAGTATGAACAGCATATGTACACATAGAATTATATTCTTCTCAGGTTACCCTGAGTTTTTAAAAAAATGCATGCCTTTTGGAAAAAAAAAATACCATCCTGAGCCATCAGACATACAGTTGTTGATTTAATAAAGCGAACAGGCTGTTCACTTTGCAAGGAAAATTGTACTTTGCTATTTATGTTTCTCTGAGCTTAGTAAATGTGGTGAAATTTCACTTCCCAAAAACTAAATCATGTTCAAGGAGAATAAAAAATAAAATGCATTTTGCTTGAATGTAATTGGATGATAGAAGCACGGCTTCATCTCATTCACAAAGTACAACAACCCAACAAAGTGGTATACCAGATGCTTTAAGGCCAAATGCATGGGAGATCTTGTTGGCTACTGTATGTCTGGAAAGCAATGGCTTTGTACACATAAAACATTATCTAAATGTTTATTTCCAAAAGGAAAAATATATATTGATACTATTTTTCCTTGTTCTGTGATATTTATTTAAAAAAGTATGTAAACTGTATGTAAACCGTAACTGCGAATATCTGTTATTTTCTCCCATTTGGTACATTAAATACACCAATACACCACTGAAAGCTTTTTGGTATATCCGTTTAATATGTTTTAAAAAAATGGCCCTGCCAGAAATCCAGTTGTCCTATGTCTTGTGGACTCAACAGTCTTATTTCAAGCAGTGTTCTCTACTTATTTCCCATATCTACTACAAAATACCTATGCACTATGTAATGGAAATGAGGAGAGTGGGTGTTGTCATTCTAGGACATTAAGTGCATTACTGGCAGGATCACAAGGTTAAAAAAAAAGCCTCAAAAATATAATTTTGATATACCTATAAATTACATATCTTGGAGTACAATATATTTTTTCTTTATCCTGCCACCTTTAGATAACTGAACATTGTCAAAAGCTTTGCTGGGTGTGACCACCAGTGTATAATATAACCCCCCTACCCAGTGAGGCTCCAGTTTTTTTTTTTTTTTTTTTTTTTAGAAAGCAATAAGGAGATTAAAAAACAAAACACAGCTAAACTGCAGGAAAAGGAGGGGGAAAAACAAAAGGGATCAATAGTTTATAGCTCAAGCAGCCACCTTGCAAAAAAAAAAGATGTTTGGGAGAAATGTGGTGGCTGCACTCAAAAGAGATAGACGAGTTGTATAGGCCCTATAAATAGAAGCAAAATGACCAGACAGGGGAAGGGAAAGATGGAATCGAAAGGGCATACTTCCTTTAAAAAAAAAAAAAAATTGAAGAGAAGAGCAGTCAGGTTTAAGGGAAGATTTGGTGCAGAGCTGTAGATCTCATGCCTAAGATCGTCCACTAAGGGGAACAAAAATATGTGTTGCGCCATTTGCCAGGATGTGGGAGGGAAAATTTGAAACTCTTGTAATAGAGAGACTAGGAGCACCTAAGGAAGCAAGGAGAACCAGCTTCCAAGAGGCCTTGCCACCAACACGAACAGGAAGAAAGGAAGCAAAAGCAGATCTTACCGCTGCTGCAGACAACACAGAAGAAGGATCAGTTTTTAAAAGGAACTTCTAAAAAGACGCAACCCTTGAGAACTGAAAGGAGGGTTCTTCTTGTCAAGAGGTCCTTAACAAACCCCAGAGTGACCCAGAAGGTCAAAGCAGGGGACAAGGAAAAACTAACTTCAGCAGGAAGTAAACAGGGAGTGCAAGAGCTGAGATAGGAAGAGAATATGCAAGTTCAAATCAAGGCCTACAGGGTACTAAGTTTTATACTGTAAGAAGTACAGGGCAAAGGCATGTGCAGGATGAGGAATCAGAACAAATCCAACAATGGTGCTCCCCATAAGCACACTAGGAAAAATGGACCGTCTACAGAGTAGTTAGTGGGGAATTTATATGTATTGCGCAAGGAAAAATAAAATGGGGGAAGGGGATCCAAGTCTGACGCCAGAATGTTACTACCTGGGAAAAAAGTGTAGCAGCCAAAGTTGGGAAACCACAGCCATGGAGGGGGTAGGGAAGAGTGCTGCAGTGCTTGGGACAGAGTCTGAGGGCTGAAAGCCATTGAGTAATGTGTTATAGCAGTAAGGAGTAGCAGGGGGTCCAAGTTATGGAACCAACTTATTTTATTTTTTTGAGCATGGATAAGGCATAGGTGAGAACATGGTGCGGAAATAGATGTCAGGACTAGAAAGGTCAGAGAAAAAACCCAGAAAGATGCAATTCCAGCTGCAGGGGAATAATGTGAGCAACAGTCAGGCATATGATGCAAGAATTCAGGTACAAGAATCGTGTGGCATCAAGTCTCCGGTACACCCTGGGATTGTTCAGAGGTAAGAAAGGGTCCAGTAATTTAGCAACACAAAACATGGTAAAAAAAGAAAAAGAATAATTATATTTGTAACATAAGAAAGACCTGGATACATGAACAGAAGGAGAGTATATCCTGCCACACTAAACAGGAAGAGAATCGCTTATCTGAAAGACCTAGCAGAAGGTCTACAGGAAATTGGGCAAAGGTCTAACTATGAAATATACAAAAGACAGTCCAAAACTCCTATGAACATAATCAAGGGGAGAAGCAGAGCAGCATTTGTGGCAGATGGCCTCTGATTCCAGAAGTGACAATAGCTGCTAGAGTAGAACAGACCAAATCTTAGTGAATTCTGCCTTAGTCGGACAGGTCGCATGGCACTCATTTGTGAAGGTGCCCAAGTAAGGAGACTGGAGTAGTGTCGGTGGTAGACCTTGTTCTGGAACAGGGGAACTCAGAGTTTTCCCAGGACCTGTGGCTAACTCTCCTATGCCAAAGGCTAAATGATTAGCTTATGCTGTTGGCAGAAAATGGCTTCCAAAAGTATGCAGTTTCAAATCACAAAGTCATTAGCTGGAGAGGAACACCCGGCAGGAAGGTGAAAAAAGTCCACATGTAAAAAGGTAAATATACTACAATAACATTACCTATAAGGCTGAATAGTGAGAGAATATAAGACATACAGCAGTTCCGTGAGTACAAGACATACAGCAGTGCTGTGCAAACAAGCATACATCCTCAGATGTAGTCCTCATAAAATGTAAAGCCAGGAAATTATATGCATAAGGGTACAGGGAAACCCTAACTTACCTTGTGCATGTTGTTTATCCAGGTTCCAGGCCCGCTTGCCATGGTTGGCAAAGCCCTGTAGGAGTCTTCATGGTCTAGGGGTCAAAAGAATAGACCATGGTCCTGGCCCACTATAAGATCCTGCCATTAACTACACTCATTGCACAATGTGCCAAAATGAGCGCTGAATGTAGGATCCAGTAACCAAATCAAACATCACAGGCCAACCCCGCTGCCGCAGGTTCTAGGTATGGTTCCCAAGGATAACAGCAGTGTAAACTGCTAGGTCACAGCCATAAATGCAATATGCCAGAGAAGGCATCCATCAGCTAAAAGACACTAGCAAAGAACCAAAGCCTCACATAGTTTGGGAAATCCAGCCAAGCTTTTGCCAGTGTCCAATTACCTAAAAATAGCATCATATAACCCATGGTCTCTGAATTTATTTATTTTTTTGTATCATGTATCATACAATAAATATACTTTTTTATTAAATGTATTACATTTTTTAATTGGGTTTAAATACACTTTAATATTTACTCAGTTCACCCATATTGCAGTCCTATATAAGACACAGATGTGCCAAGAACTAAAGTTCAGAAGAATTTGGAAAGAAAAATGTATGCAGCGTAGGCATAAGACTTGAATAAAATACATTTCACCAGTGAGAAACACTAAAAGTTCCACCTTTCAGCACCAATTAGAAACGAGTAGGTGGAGGAAAAATGGTGGCACATGAACTGCCATTCTTCCTCTAAACAGGACTTATCCTATAGTACTTACCCATAATATGAAGAATTTGCTGTTTTCTAAATACTAATTAACACCTACAATAGCACTGCCCCAAATTAAACACCACCACGTGCAGCGTCCTGATTATTAGTTAAGACTAATACCCAAGCAGACAGATTTTACAAAACATTTTTATTTATTTTTTTCACAGATAAGTTCGTTAGGAGGAGGAAACCATGACCCGTAGACATACAGCGTGCAACAAAAAGTGTTAGTGACTTATGACACATTCAGTAGGTTATCCCTCTAAAAATAACTAAAGCAATGCCAACCTTATATTAAGTACTTTCTCTCCTCTCTTGCCAGAGTGGAGTCCTCTCTTAACAGTGGCTAGTTTATTTTTCTCAACAGATCAAACTCTTACTAAGGAAGGAATAATATTAGAGATAAATTCAATGATAAAAATGTTCAACCTTTGGTGAGCTTTAATTTTCAAACTATTCCTAAGGGCTGGTTAGCAAAGGGTGGCTAACAGCTTTCTGTATAGAACTAAGGAAGTTTGCAAGACACAACTGCATAACTGGCCTATACATTTACCAGCCTTGTGATTCAAGTGCTGTACTTATTTTTAAAGGGATACTGCATCTTATGTTAAGTGTTAAAATCCAAATAAAATAGGTGGCCATTTTTTACTTACAGGTAGTAGGAGTAAGAATAGTAGCTCCTCCTGGTAGGCAAATCACAAACAGTGAGGAAAGAGAAGCAATGGTGAATGAAAAAAGCATGAATCATTCACATTCAACAAAGCAGCACAATAAAAAAAATAAAAAATAAAAAAATAAAAACACAACAATGAGCTCTTAAAATATATATGTATTATCATCATATAAAATGTCACTTGTTAGCATTTGAATGCTTTCATGCACTAAATATACTTTGCCATGCAATTCAACAAAAATGAATGTTAGCTGCAAAACAATGTGTATACATAAGTAGGATGACTTCTTGGGAAAACAAAAAGACCACTTGAGGAAATTACATGCCAACAGTTAAAACTTTGTAAACTGAAAAAAAAAAATATAAACAAAATGAAAACACGGATAAAAGAAATGAACATTTAAATGGTATATGTATTTGAGGCACACAGTTAATCCCTGAATTTGAGTGCATAGACACTTGCTGTACACTGAAGTTGGTCAATGGTAACGCATACAAAGAATAACCAGGACCCAAAGATCACAATCATACTAACCCCTAATATCTAAATTAGTGTATACTAAAGTATTTTAGGGTGGCTAACATGTGAAAAATGAATGCTAAACAAGTTGTAACAATGAGATCTACTAGTTAATAAACACATACCACATGGATGTAAAAAGCGGGTCACTATTCATGAGTGAACAACTGAGGGAGTTCATATCCTGCTAAAATATGTCACATAAAAACATTAAAGTGCATCTCTAGGCACAACCCTTTTTTTCTAGTTTTAGTTTGCGTAGAGGAGGTTGGAACAAAATGGAGACACCTGTCTCAGAGGGGAATTGTCAACACATTGGGAAATTTGCTCTAATCTCATGCTGTGTCTCAGCAAAAAATAACCTGGCAGAAGTTCTAAGCCTCTCTACGCTATCCTAAAAAAAAAAAAAAAAAAAGGCCTTATACATACACTTTACCGCAGTACATAGTATACATACTGTACACTAAAATTCATCTGAAGGGCACCCCAATGCACCTTTCCAACTTTTGCATTCCAGGACAGAGCAATGTGCACCAATGTACTAGAGCATGTGTTGTGGTCCAGTGTGCTGTCCAAAATAAAATAAAAAATAAATAAAAATAAAAAATAAATAAAAATAAACAGGCCCATGTATTTTTTTTTTTTTTTTTTTTAAGTAGTGCAAAGCATTGTTGGTCATTGCACTGTGCTGTAGCGCATATCCAACTGCAAGGTATACTGAGGTGGCATTTAAATGAATGGCAACACATTGCATGTGAGCAAATCCTTTGCGGTATGTTTACATGTATTACAGTATATTTTAAAGTAGCATGAATTGTGTTAAGGCAGCCCATTGAAATTGATAAACTGCTTTTGCACCCAAAAATCAGACATGGCCCTTTTTGTGCATTGCAGTGAGCTGCAACACAGGTGGGGTGCCATTCAAAATCAACAGCACCTCAAAGCAGAAACATATGTCACATGCAATAGTACACATAATCGAGATGCCCTACTATTTAAAAGCCTAATGCCCAGATCGTCATTCTGTATCTGAATATTTCAAAATAAGAGTTCAGTCTGCTATAAGGCTAGATTCATAGTAATGCGGGTGGTTGCGGGTGCTGGCCAGCGTGTAAATTGCACTTGCTGTTGCGACCACCCACAGCCAAAACACGCTGCTCTTTTCCAATAATATATATATTCATTCTATTGGCACCATGCATTCTATATGGCACCCCCACACATCTGAAAACTTAGAGTTTTTGTTTCTGGAAAATCGCATAGTGCAAAAGTATCTTGCGATTTACCTGTGTCTGCATTTTGAAAAAGGTGCAGGAACCTTTTTTCTGCGTTTCCTGCAAGTACAGAAGCCCATTCAGGTGAATGAGCTTCTGTGACCGTGCAAACGCGGACGCGCTGAGTGCATTGGTGTAAACCTAGAGTAAGGGTTCATCTTTATTTACAAGTATATTGCAGTATAACCACAAATCAAAGCACGAGAGGACAATTGCAGTCACAACATACTGTTAAATGCTGATAAATTTTACAGAAAGCCATTATAAAACTCGGTAGTAAAATATTAACTATAGAAATATTAACTGCTGTTGCTCTTTCCCTGTAGTTGTTCTTTAAAGCAACCTGAAACAACACTGAGCTGCACATAGCAAATAACTCCTAAAATGCCAGTCTTCTGATGTTGGGTACTCTTTTCCCCACTAAACACTTAAAAAAAGATGAAACATTATAAATATGAGCAATAATCATATTCATAAATGTGATTTATTTTAGGATGCATTAAATCAAGTTTGCCTCTGAAAGAATTTTCAGCATTAACAGTGATGCGTTTGCTTTACCAGTCAGGAAAGTTTTGGATACAATTCAAGAGAAGTATGTGTAATTTAGAAGTAAAGAACAGAAAAGGCATAATTTGCTATATCTGTATGGATATGGAGGATCTGTAGCCCAAAACGTTTCACCCTATGGTCTTTTAGGAGATGTAAATTGTCACTAAAAACCCTAAATTTTTCAACAGTCCAAAAACAAGACTCAGACATTAGTAATAGTTGCCTTTGACTTCCGAGATAAAGCAATTCAGGGATAATGGACATTGTATTGATAAGTACAAAAGCGATGCAGGATCCCTCATGCATGTTAATGCTTCAGAGGGGAGTTGGTATAGTGAAAATGCAGCTTTCATTTGTCTGCCCTTCTCCATAGCACACATGCATCATATATAATTTTATAAATGTGGTGAACATGTGACATTACAAGCTCCTCTTTTTTTTGTTCTAAAAAGTAGTCCATCTTTTCCAAGGTGACACCGTACCTGCAAAGTACTGTCCCACCATAATACACACTAGGGGTGACTGAAAGCTGAGTTTAATATACATAAATATTTTAACAATCATTAATTTGGCAAGTAAATATTAGGAGAATGAATTCCACCTAGGTATGGCATGCTACCAAATACCTTACAAGAACTTATCCTTGACATGAGTCTAATGTTCCAGGGGACTCCAAAAAATGCACCTTAAAAATGGCCTATTATGACAGTACAGTTTTGCCCTACTGACACATCAAAGGCTTGGGAAAAGTATAGTCCAGTCCATACTTACTCACATGGCTGTATGATGTGCCATGAGTATCATGAGCAAATGTTTACAAAGCCCTAAAGCTAGCATACAGTTAGGATTTAGGATATACACATCTGAAAATCTATACATCTACATACTATCAAGATATAAAAAAAAAAAAAAAAAAAAAAAAAAAAACAGAAATGACTGTATAATGAAGCAAAATGACAAACTAAAAAAATATGGTTAAATATGTAGTATCCCTTTAAGTGGAAAGGAAGATCTGCATCAATTAGGAGTGAACCCAGCCAACATCTACAGCAACACATTAAAAGCCATTTTGACAGCAACAGTTCACATCACAAAATGTTTATGAAACCAGAAAATTCTATAAAATGGGGAAAATGTGCTAACAGCTCAGTAAATAAAATATTGGGTTAATAATATAAGAAGGAATACCCCAAAGACTTAATGCTGGTCAATGTGAACTTTGAAAGGAACAAAAGATTATAAGGCTCCATAACCTGACAACAGTGTACCTAGTGATCCAGCCAGTTAGAACCTTCAAACCGACTTCCAGGCATAGGTTGTCAACACCCATACAGAGTATCCCTAAACAGGGGCATCATTGCCACCCTATAATCCAACCCTGAGAACTGCAAGCTGAAGTGCACCACAAAGGCACATTCAACCCATGTCCCCGCAGAGCAACCTACACAAACAGGTGTGAAACAGCTGCACATTCTCCACTCTGCATACCAGAATTTGGATTCCTTTGCAAGTATTAAGTATCCATATACATTTTTCCCGATCCTTAACTAAGAGTAATGCTTAAAAAGTTGTTTACAAGTCACTGTGCGTATTAAGAAAAAAAAATGGTTAGTGAAGCTATTTTTCCTAATAAATTTAGTACCATATCTGCAATGCACGAGAACAAAAAAAAATAATAATGATCAAGAACTGCTGAAATATGCAAAAGATAATATGAAATATGAAAAAGGTAAAATCAAACAGTTCTCACAATGAAAAAAAAATAATTAAAGGGAAACTATAGAAAAAAATATCTTTCTTCTGCTTTATGCTGCGTACAAGTTGGCTCTAATGATGATTATTTTAGGTTTGGATGGCTGCCGTGTAAGGTAAAAATCCTAGTACTACACTCCTTAAAAGTAAGGACACATAGGGGTTGAGTTACTAAAGGAAAATAGTCTGTGCACTGCAAGCGCACCACCCGCAAGCACACTTGCAAGTGCAGTTACTCTAGGTCTGAGGGGAACACACAAGGAGAATAAAAAAACAAAAAAAGAAAACAGCATTTTTTGCTTGCTTGTGGTTGGACAATATAAATCAGAGAGCTTTCCGCAGATCTAGCGCAACTGCACTTTAAGCGCTCAGTATATTTGCAATCAGCAAATCAACCTCATAGAGTCAATGCCTGGTAACATGTAACAACATTTCAAAACTTCAATACCACATTGCACGTAATTAAAGGCACCGGAGCTAACCCAAACAGACTATTTGCTGTGGCTGCTGTCAGCGCCGTCTGTATGTAGCATCAGTTACATAAAACATACAGCGCCATGTTCTGTTAGCAGTACTGGAACTTTCAGCCTGCAGTCAGAACAAAACTGAGTTGGTCTCATCAAATTTACAGGAAGCCTTGTATTTTTTTATCAATGGATACAAGCCTTCCTCCGAGTGGCTGGAGTGGAGAGGCATGCAGATGACATCAAACAATGAGCAGCCTCACTGGCCAATATGAATACAGAGGACGCACAAAAGCTTAAATAACATCACAAAAAGTTAAATGTTTAAGGAGGTTGATTTTTTCTTCTTCTCTCTATGATAGTTTTTTTTTTTTAACCCATCCATTTCCCCCCAAGTCCTTATACAACACCTTTCTCCCCTCTTTGTTTCAACCACTTCTGCTAGTCCAATTTCAGTCCGTATATCAATCCAAGCGTGTGTTTCATCCAGTGCCATAAACCAAGTGCTAAAGCCATGTAGAAGTAGGAACCTCCACCAGGAAAACCCCTTTTGGATAAGCTCTCATCGCAATAGATTAACCCTCACAACAAAATTCAAAATGTGCCTCTATATAATCAGTGTGATACAGGCTTAATCAGCTAAACTCACCTTACTTTCCTTCTCGAAGCACCAGCACTCACAGACAGCTCAGGTGGTGGGATGACCGATCAGTATGATTCAATGCTCAAAAAGACAAAGGCTGACATAGTGCTTAAATTGGTTGTTAAGCCACTCTAACATCTTTATACTATCTGCACTGTCTCCTAATCCTGTGGCCCACGGTGTGTGTGATTTATATTAAAAAATGCAGTATATATCTAATTTCAGAGAGCTGTTTGGCGCTCGCATGACCGGCTGCCACTCTCCGTCTGACAGCTGCAGCAGGTGGGACCTGAGATTCCCCCACTGACGTTAGGCGGGAGGAGAGAGCTGCCCGGTCACGTGAGCGGCACTCTGAAAGAGGTATATGCTGCATTTTTTTTATAAATCACACACACAGGGGGGCACAGGATTAGGAGACAGCACATAAAATATAAAGATGTAATGTTATTCCAGCAGCAAGAGGGGGCACTGTCACTGGCTGGATGGAGGAAATGAGGACAGGAGAGACAGTGGATGACAAAGGCATGTAAACTGACCATGGTGTCAGGGCTCAGCAGTCATAATATAACATGGTCAGTTTACAGGTATTTCAGTTGATAGAAAGGGTTTGAATTACACAGCACAAGCACTGTGCTGTATAGCATGCTTTAAAGGGACAGCATCACTTTTTTTAATTATTTTTTTAGGGTAACAAACGATTAACAAATTTTTATTAATAAAAATAAAAAATAAAAACACTCATAAAAAAAATTAAAAAAGACAAATGCACATTATCACAAGATACTATTCCTCAGTGTTGCTTGGGTGGATAGCTGCATTAACAGGTGGATCAGATTTTTTTTTTATTTCAATCATGAAAGATCACAGCCTTCCCACCACTCGATCTGTCTGGTGGAGGTTTCTACTCTGTAGTCCTTGTTGAGAGCATGCCGAGGAGGCTAAAGCCTCTTACACACGATCAGATTTTTGGATGACCATTTGTCAGTTTTTTGTTGCATGCTAGTCTCATGTTGAAATTCAAGGTTACCAACCATACAAAAATTCTCGTACGACAGAATTCAACTTCAGAAGTGACATAATGTGTTGAATAGTTTAGTATGTATTCTTTAGTTTCTAAGCATGCATAGGCTTGCTCTTACAATTTGTTTCAGATGTAAACAGTACTAATTAAATGAAAATCTGACGCTGCGTTCACGTACAAAAATGTTATAGTCTGCACATCCAGCTTTTGTCGGACAAAAAAACCCCGGAAACGGCTTTCGAAAGAAACATACTAACAATCCTAAAATTAGCAGCTCGAATTTTACTTCCAATTTTTGTGTCGTGTTTACGGGCCTGAAGTTTTCACATACAGTGGGACCATGTAGATTAAAAGAAACCACTCTCGTAAAGGAAGCTGTGCAAAACTGCTGTAAGAAAGGACCCAGGTAAATACAGCTACAGGTATTGAATATGTTTTTTTTTCTTTGTAACGTGTGTTTAGTTTTACTTTAAAAGGTTTCAGAAAAACAGTGGTATTTTAGCGGTACATACACAATACCGGATATATGCTTAAAAAACAAATTGGCTAGTGCTACTTGAATGCATTCTATCTTCTTGTTACCAATGACGACTTGAAAACAACTAATTAATGCTATGCCTGACTTGCTAAGTAGGGGTATTACAGCCACTGCACTTGGCTTCTTACGTTCAGTGTACACAAAAACACTTCATTTGAGACTAATGACCAATTAGCAACCTAAATGAACTTCTCCAGTGTCAAGCAGGAATTTAATTACAAGCTTTTCTGAGACCAGTGCCTATTTTGTGTAACACAAGAACAATACTGGAAAAAAAAAACATTAATTTTTAATGGTGTGAAGTTAGGAAATACATTTAAGGACTTGCTCATATGTGTATAATACGGTATTAGGGCAAAGCTTTAGAGGCAATTTAGGATAAGTTATAGAAGCACTTAAAGTGCAGGAAGTACTTTAAATTACAACCTAGCAAAAAAACAAGTTTTTCATGATGGTACATGCATGCTAAGTAATGCACATGAGTACTATACTGCTGTTTATTACCTTTTACAGAGATTACAGTATGTAAACTATTTGAGGGGATGATAAGAGTCCATAGCTAAGAATTTGATGCTGTTAACAGTATCATTAGTAGTAATCAGCATTGATTCATTAAGGGTCATTCTTGCCAAACCAATTTGTTGACATTTTACAAAGAAGTGAGCTGCCCTCTAGATAAAGTTAGGCCTGTGCATGTGGTGTATCTAAGTTTTGTGAAAGCACTTGATTCAGTACCCCATAGACAATTAATCTACAAACTGAGGTCTGGCATTGACCATATGGCTTGTTTTCGAATAGAAAACTGGCTACAGGGGTGTGTCCAAATGGTGGTGAAAAATAACTTGGACTCTGGTCTGGACTGGTAAGTGGGGTATCCCAAGGCTCTGTCATGGGACCAATTCTGTTTAATTTACTCATAAATGATTTAGAGGTTGGAATAAATAGCTCAATCGTAGTGTTCCCCAACGACACAAAAATAAGTAAATAACTTCACAGCAGAATATAGAAACTTTACAAGAAGACCTCAATACATGAATGGGGTGGGCAACTACATGGCAAATGAGGTTTAATATTGAAAAATTTAACGTAATGCACTTGGGGGATAAAAATATAAATGCAAGTTACTCACTAAGGGGAGAACCTCTAGGGGGGAATCCAGGATGGAGAAAGACCTGGGGAGGTCCTAGTAGAAGACAGATTGAGCAATAGCATGCAATGTCAAGTGGGAGCAAGCAAAGCCAGCAGATTAATAGCATGCATTAAAAATGGAATTTACACCAGAGATAAAATGATAATACTGCCACTTTATAAAACTCTGGTTTGGCCACATCTGGAGTATTCCGTCCAGTTCTGGTCACCAATCCTCTGGAAGGATGTGCTGGAACTGAAGAGAGTCCAGAAAAGGACAACATTATGAAAAAGGGGACTAGAGGACATTAATTATAAGGAATGACTACAAGCACTAAACGTATTCTCCCTGGAGAAGAAACGCTTGAGAGGAGATATGATAGCGATCTACAAATATCTCAATGGTGATCCCAGAGTAACGAGGCAAAAAGGAAGTTCTGGACAGATGTACTCCGGAATATAGCCTTTATTGTAAAAGTCCAAAAAATACAAGCCACAACAGAAAAATGGGACAAACGAGCTGACGTGTTTCACACTTAACAGTGCTTAGTCAAGCTATGACTAAGCACTGCTAATTGTGAAACCGCGTCAGGTCTGATTTTTTTTTTTACTTTTACAATAAAGGCTATATTCCAGAGTGCGGCTGTCCAGAACTTCTTTTGCCTCATTTTGCTATATGCTGAGCCTGTACCTGGTGCTCCAGTTCTGAGGAAAGTCTTGTATCCACACATAACTGGCTGGTTGGATCCCAAGGGAACCACCCTTACCCCGCCTCCTCCATCCCCAGGCAAGATCGCCTCCTCCTTTATATCTTTTTTTTTCTACACTTTTATCTGCCACCTGCTGGTCTCTTGTACCTTTTTCATCTTTGCTTGTCCTCCCTCTTGAGTCTGTGATAAGAAAATAGTTTTTTTGGGGGTCTTTAAATGAGGCAAGTACAACTTTTTAATCCTTTGATTCTGTTCCCTCAATCAGAATCCATAGCACTTCTATTAATTGCCTCCCCCTCCACAGAGACATATATTTTAGCTGGCTGTGAACATCTGCGTTGCCGTGAAATGTGTGTCATATTCTGACGTCGTCTATCATGCGCTCTCTCTCAGATATTGCTATGCAAACAATGGACACTGTTTACGCTTTTTCTGCCTCTTCTCACCCTCTTGGCATTTTATTACTGTGCAACTGCTTGCTATTTATAACCAACAACCTAATAAAATACTTTGTGAAATAAAAGGTAAGGTTTTACTGTAAAACTATACTATTGCTATATTGGGACATGCAACAAATGTATCCATGCATGTCGACTTATAAAGTTACCAAGTAGGCCCACTTTAAAGTCTAGTGACTTAATTATGTATGAACTGTTAGATATCATGGTTGCAACATGTTCTACAATGCATTTCATCTAAGAAAAGTGTAGGGTAACCATGTTTTAATACCTCAATTAACTTGAAGTACTTGATGGAGTAGGGCTTTGGCTGGATTATACAATGTTAACTGGGATAGATGTTATCTTCCTTTGTCACTGGCACACAAATACTTCCTGAGAGAAAATAGTAGAGTTGTTGGCTGGTGTTCGTGCCCCTTTATCTGTTGCCCCTCCTGCAGTGATTTAGTGGGTGGGGATAGTGGCCTTTATATGGCAGCTGTGGGTGGGGCCCGGGGTAGAAAGTGTAAGGAGGCACATCTAACCAGCATGATGTAAAATTTGTATTGGTAGTGAAAGCCCTCTGCAGGAGCGGAATCAGCAGGGCACTCAGTGGAGGACACTTTGGGAATATAAAGAAAAACCTGGCCCCCCGTCCCCCCAACCCTCGTCTAGCAGGGTCTGTGTTTGATTTAGGAAGGCGTCTGGGCCTGTAGAGGATCTCCCTTTGTGTGAGATGAATGTATACTCTGTGTGAGCAACATATGAGTATACAGAATGTAACATCTGGGAAGATGGCTGTACCAGTTCTGGGACTAATGCCAGTGTTCTGCGCTTGAGAAATACTTTTCAGGGTGTTGTGTACTAAAGAATATTGCTCTGCGCTTAGGCTTCCACTCATTGAGTTACGTGTATGGATATTGTGCTGTAAGGAATTGTGCTTACAAGAAATGTACTGAACCATTGTTGATTTGTACAGTAAAGCATTAAAAAGCCTATTGGACTGGGTATTCCTTTATTCTGGGTGATGGGTCTATGGCTGAGAATGCAGGAGGGTGGCTTCAGGCCAAGGAGAGTGTGACAAAATATGTCAGATTAACTCCAAAAACAGGTAGGTGACCATTTCATCCAAGAAGGAGCGGAGCAAGAACTGGGGCAAACATGGTGTGAACTCCTGTCCAATCCAGGTCCCTTACAAAATAAAAAACGAAAGCTCCAAATGACCACAGCAGCCTGTGTGCCAAAGACACATGGAAGAAAAGATTTCCCACCCCTTTTTCCCTTGTTATAACTGATGTTATAATTCAGATCAAACGTGAAGCTGCTGATCTGAAGGTTCTCTGACTTTAAGAAATGTCCAAAGGGATGTTTTCACCAAAGTACAATGTGTAAAAAAATGTTATCAAACAATAATTTTAAAAATAGTCAATAGCCATATCATAGCAGTTCTTTTCAAAGAGATACTTTGTGAAATGTGTTTTCAGTGCCATGAAATGCCATTCCCAGAAAAATGATAATTCAATATAAATCTTCACAAAATCACAGGACACCTTCTTTAAAAAAATGGTTATAAGTGACTTACAGGACAACATAATCGCAAACAATATGTAGGGTATGTATTGGTAAGAAAACATAAAAATACACATATGTAAATATGTATATTTGTTTCCATCCACTGAGTGAAAAAAACATGAGTTTTTATGGGACATGTATATACATTGTTTCAGCCCATGTAAAGACACTGTGATATTGATCAGTGGTTAAGGAAAATGCTACTGTGTAAACATATGGTTGATCTGGAGAAGGCTTAAAGAGGAAGTAAACCCTGATGAGTTTACTTCCTCTTTCATTCCCTGCAAAGGTAAAGCCTAATGGACTACTATGCACCGCATAGTAGTCCATTATGTGTCACTTACCTGACACAGGAGCCCACGAAGTCACCGCTGTCCCCTGTAGTCCGGCGCATCCATCTTCTCAGTGGGTCTCCCTGCTCCGCCGCTGTCATTTTGCGAAGCCGCAATGACGTCACTCCCACACATGCGCACGGCAGCCGCCACTCGTGGCATATTGCCATTGACCGCGGCGCGCTCAGTGCGCCTGCACGCCGCTGTCTATGGCGCATGCACCGTAGACAGCGGTGCCTGTCTTTTGGCAAATATCTCCTAAACCGTGTAGGTTTAGGAGATTTTTCTTGGACCTACAGGTAAGCCTTAATCTATGCTTACCTGTAGTTCAAAGTTGGTTGTAAGGGTTTACAACCACTTTAATGACATAACTAAACTGGTTGTGCCTTCAGTAAAAACAGACAAATATCCGTATATTTAAAGAGACACTATCAACATATGACCTACTATAAAAGAGTATATATATAAATATATAAATAAAAGAGTGTATATATATATATATATATATATATATATAAAAGAGTATATATATATATATGAGTATATATATATATATATAAAAAAAGAGTATATTATATATATATATATATATATATATATACATACATACACACACACACACACACACACACACACACACACACACATACAAACACACACAAACACACACAAACACACATACCAGAGGTTTGATTTGGTACTACAGCAGGCAGCGTGGCAAGCCATAAACCTGGCAAGATCTGCCAAATCTACACAAGTCCCCAAATACTTGAAATGAACACATCTATGGTACCATGTCCTTTTTCCTATAGGAAAGGTCAATGTCCATTCACACAAATATTTCCCAACAATGTCCAAGGTGTCCCTAAAGGGCACTTAGGGCATGAGATGGCCATCATTTGTTTTTAAGAATGATCACCACATTCTCATACTGTCCATATGCGACAAACAATTAAGAAACATGTGCATGTCATATCTCAGGGAAACAAAAGGGATCCATACATACAGAAATGGGTATGAATAAATTGGGGGAATGGGGATTGTCATGTGGTACCCCATACACTAAAAGCTGGTGACCTAGCTACAATTGGCCAAATCAGGTGACAGTCACCACAACAGGTCTCTACCAGGTTAGTTCACCTTTACTAAAAGTCGATATGGCCAAGAAAATATAATCCAAGGTAGTTATGTAACTATGAAATAGTACAGTTTTTTTTTGTCCTAGTCTTGTGATAGTGTCACTTTAAAACATACCTATAAGCCCACAGAATACTTAAGCAGCAAAATAACCATAACTTTCAAGGATGTAATTAATTTCTTTCTAGAAATTAGCAAGCCTGAATTCTTGTGAGCTTTGCTTAGCTTGTATATTCTCTCTCCACTGCGAGTGGACACGTATAATTTTACAGGTCAGTGCAACCAAAAGTGAGGCTTTAGCAGTTATAAGTGGATGTTGGTGGGCCGATTCACCTTGTGGCTTTTTACGTCCCTTAAGGAGTGGGATTTCCCCACCTTAATTCCCCCATTTCTACTATATTTACTGTAATAAAAAGGGAGTCCAGCAGTGGGAGAGTTAGGTTAGCCATACACAGCCAAATTCCTCATGTTGACCCAGCAGACTGAACCCAAGATGACCAAATGAAACCAAAGAACCTGCTTCTGTCTGAATACCCAGTGACTGCATCTGATAGGATGCAGTCATCATTCAGGCAATGATTTCTCACCTGGCTCAGTGGAAAAAGTCATTTTTAACCCTCTATTTCTAGCTTGAGGAACTGAAGTACAGAGATTTTGCTAGGTCCTAAGGCATAGAAAAAGCCAGCAGGCAATTTAAACAGCTGCCATGCACCCAAAAGTAAAGATCAGTTTTGGATGGACTGATGCTTTAATTTGATCTCCTCAAAGCATTTTGTGAGTGAATGGTTACTTAACAACATTAGCAAACAACAGAAAGCACTGTGTAAAAGAACTGAAAATAATACATGAAAGCACATGAGTAGCTTGCTTGCAGACAACACTTGGAGCATACCTAAGGCTTCTAATGCAGAAGTTCCTTCGCCATGTAATATATCTCCAGGAGGTAATTGTAAAAAGGCAATAATTAATCCAATCATAAAATATTACAGCATGACTACAACATATTTCCACAATAACATTACTACATGTTCATACAAAATAAAAATAATTTCTGTTATGCACAAGACATGTACTAGTACATTTCTACAGTTAACACATTACTACAGTGACATTATAGATATAAACATACCAACAAAAGCAGAACCTTAATTTTCAAGCAGAGTACACTGCCATGTGAAGAATAACACAGGTAATGGTAAGCGATTGCTGTGCTACCTCAGAGAGCCACTAGGTGGTGCTGTTTAATTTTTTATTTTCCACTAGTCTAGCAGAATAGAAAGAAACCAATACATATATTAAAGCTAAATCGTCATATTCTCAAACTTTGATGTGGGGACAGGACAGCATAACAGGCAAGATATAAAAGGATCAACTACAGGATAATTGTGGGGGAAGAGAAAATGTGACAAGTCTTGCATAGGCATGCATGCATAATAATGTAATCACCGTCCTTTAAAAATAAACAGCAAGTATTTATGACGAATACATTTAGCTTTTATGGGATAGTAATCGCTGGCAGATTGCATACTACAATGAACCCTTTCCCTTATCAGCAGGAACAGGTCAGCGCTTCCTGCTACAAGGTTTACATTTTGTCTATAGTATAGACAGAAAAACCTGTTGACAGTGCTCAAAAGGTGTTTAATAAGAATATTGAAATATATAAATAAATAAATTATATAGATAGATAGATATATATATATATATATATATATATATATATATATATATATATATATCTATCTATCATGTTTTTTTTTTTTGTTTGTTTGTTTTTTTTCCTTTTTATTTTAGTTTTTGTCACATGCATTCCTCCATGTATATGCTACCTGCAGCTCAGATCTGCTGACTGTGAGAGTACTACGATTACCAAAGTTGTGTATGCCATCAACACAGTGAGGTTGATTTACTAAAACTGGAGAGTGCAAAATCTGGTGCAGCTGTGCACGGTAGCCAATAAGCTTCTAACTTCAGCTCGTTCAATTAAGCTTAAAAAAAAAAAAAAAAAAATGGAAGCGGATTGGTTTCTATACAGAGCTGCACCAGATTTTGCACTCTCCAGTTTTAGTAAATCAACCCCGGTGAGTAAGTAGTCAATCTGTCATGTTACCTTTCCTGCCTTAGTGGACTCAAGTTTTTGCTCAATTCCTTTTTGCATTGAAATCAATGGCAATGTATCAAAACTTATTTCATTTACGTACCCGTAAGTAAACGTGTTTGAGACTCCACATGCCCGTGCCGTGCCTGCCGGGAAGCTTACACTGTGCAGCGCTAATCACAGGTAGTGAGACATTTCCTGATCTGTTCAGCTGCGGATGGGAAATGTCTCACTGCCTGTGATTAGCAATGCGGAGTGTCAGCTTCCTGGCGGGCGCAGGCACGTGGAGTTTCGAACATGCCTGAGCTAAATCTTACTGTTAAGAACACATCATCCTGCTTTATCACACACATTAAACCATCATGATGTGCAGTGACATCCAAAACACGGGATAAGTTAACTTGCACTGATATGTGCTTTCATTGATTTCAATGGAAAACACATCACATGGAAAACCGGATGCAATTCCAGGATAGTTTACCAACACTACAAAGAAAAGGTCTGGAATCTGATTACTATCATTCTAATACGGGATAGGTTTCTGTTAATTATATAAATTAAGAGGATGGACAAACACTGGGCTGTATTTACAGTCAGTATTTGAAAAAAAATTGTCATAACTTAATTGGATCTCAAGATGTAAAAGCAATCTGTTGGCATGCAAATAATGGTCCTACCATTACGGATTTGCTTCAGAAAAATTCAAGTTAGACCTACCGGTAACTTGTTTTCCAGGAGTCTTTAAGGATAGCACCTGAGAGGGTGGCTCCTTCCCTTGTCAACAGGAAACACCTCTTCCACCAAACTTTAAAAGGAGGCTCCTTCCCACATATTGTCAGTAGTAGCAGAGAACCTCCGGCCCAAAGCTGAAACACATAATCAATATATGGTTAGTCACAGCATACAGAAAAAATAATAGATGGGGCTGTTGCTGTCCTGAAAGACTCCTGGAAAACAAGTTACCGGTAAGTCCAACTTGAATTTTCTCTTAACGTCTTACAGGACAGCGCCTGAGAGGATAAAAGAGACTTAACCCCTGTGGAGGGACCACAGCCTGCAGAACCTTTCTGCCAAAAAGCCTGATCACCTGCTGACAGAAGATCCAGTCTGTAATGACAAACGTTAAGTAACTTGACCATGTAGCTGCCTTACAAATTTGATCTGGGGTGGCACCAGCTTTTTCTGCCCATGTAGTGGTTTGAGCCCTTGTAGAATGAGCTTTAATTCTCAGCAGGAGAGATAGACCCATCTGGGAATAGGTTAACAAAATAGCTGATTTAAGCCATCTGGCAATTGACTTCTTCAATGCTTGGTGGCCTTTGTTTCCAGAAAAAATAACAAATAGAGTCTGAGGATCTGAACGCTTTCCAAATAATGAAATAGGGTTCGTCTCACATCTAGGTTCTGAAACTGACCTTCCTTTTCTACTGAAGGATTTGAGCAAAAGGTTGGCAGGATTATCTCCTGTAACCAGTTCTGAAACATTGCTACTTTTGGCAAAAACCCTAGATCTGTCTTAAGTACAATCCTATCTGGATAAATGGACAAAAAGTTTAACTGATAGCGTATGCAGTTCACTGATTCTTCTTACAGATGTGATTAGAAATACAGTCTTGAAAGTCAAATTCTTTAGAGAGACTGTTTGTTGTTGTTCAAACAGTTCCTTTGTGAGGGTTTGCAAAACCACCGAGAAACCCCATTTGGGAAAATGCTTGTCCGGAGCTGGTCTGGATCTTGTAAAAGCCTTGAAAAACCTTGTGACCAAAGTTTCTCTAGAAATTGATCTCTCAAGAAAAAACCCTAATGCGGTCACTTGCACTTTAAGGGTGCTGATTGCAAGACCCTCGTCTGGGTTCTTAATTCTTAACACTCTTTCTCTCTGTATTTTCCTCAATACCAGTGGAATCGGCTGGAATGGGGGAAAGGCATACCCCAGGTGAAAATTCCAAGAGTGCGTCAAAGCCTCTATTCCCTGAAAACCGTTGTCTCTGTGAAGGGAAAAGAATTGCGGGAGCTGTGTGTTTTACCTTGATGCAAACAGGTCCACTTGTGGCTGGCCCCAAGCCCTGGTGATCAATGCAAAGACCTCTGTATTCAGGCTCCACTCTGCCCCCTAAACCTTCTGCCTGCTCAAAAGATCCGCCACTTCGTTTAATGTGCCTTTGAAATGGACTGCGGATAAGGACAGTAAATGGGTTTCGGCCCACTCCAGAATTTTTTCTGACAGTAATTGAAGACTTTTGCTTGTGTCCCCCTGTTTGTTCAGGTAGGCTACAGTAGTGGCATTGTCCAATAGAATTTGGACATAGAAACCTAGGAGGTTTGGTGAGAAGGCAGCCAACGCTAAGGCAACTGCTTTTAACTCTCTCCAATTTGAGGATTTTTCTGCTTCGGTCTGTGACCATGTTCCCTGTGCCAAATCCTGATCCATGTGGGCCCCTCATCCACACATACTGGCGTCTGTTGTCCCAATTTTTTCGGTCAGGAAGGACCAAAGTAGACCTTTTTGCAACACTGACTGATTTTTCCACGACCAAAGTGTTAGTTTGTCTCTGTCATGTTGTACAATACTCTTAGAAGGAATCTCTGGAGAGGCCTGAAATGTAGCCTTGCCCATTGGATGGCTGCATAGTCGAGGTTAAAGTTCCCAAGGCTGACATAACCTTTGGTTGTAATATATTTACTACATTCTGGACTTTGATTTATTTATTTTTTCCCGGGAGAAAAATTCTTTGTTCCACTGAATTTATTTGGTACACCAGAAATTGTACTTGCTGAGCTGGATTAAAGTTTGATTTCTGAATGTTCACTATCCAACCCAGGGATTCCAAATGACTGTAGGCCTTGCCCAGATCTTCTTGCAACTTTTCCCTGGATGGGGGCAAAGAAGAGGTGGTTGTCCAGATAAGGGATTTACTGGAATCTCCTGAAGACAAAGAGGGGCGACGGCTTCCGCAATAATCTTTGGAAAGATTTGCAGAGCTGATGAAAGGCCGAAAGGAAGGGCCCTAAATTGCAGATGTAGCACCTCCTTCCCCATATCGAGCGCCAACTTCAGGAATTTTTGGGACTGAGGTGCTATAGCAATACGTAGGTAGGCATCTCTCAAGTCGATCGATGTCATAAAGCATTCTTTGGTCAGCATATTCCAGACTGAAGATCGTGTCCATACAGAACTTCTTGTATAGGACTGACTTTTTTAATGGTTTCAAGTTGAGCAGCAAACTGAAATTTACAGATGGCTTTATCAGGAATATGTGAGAATAGAATCCTTGATAACCTCTCTCTGGAGATACAGGTGTCACAACCCTTTGATGCATTTGATCCTTTAACAGATTCTTCATAGCCACTTTTGTTGAGTCCCTTGGTAGGTTTGTTACAAAGCATCTTTCTGGAAGAAGATCTGAAAACTATTTTGTAACCTTGGGACAGCATGCCCAGAATATATTGATTTTCTGTCATGCTGGCCCAATGAGGGAGAAAATTCTGCAGCCTTCCTCCTACTGGCAGTGATAAGTTATTGGGTTTTCTTGGTTGACGCAGGAGGATGGAAAGGGACATTTCCTTTTTCCTTTCCCTTCTGCGATGACCAATTTCTTCTTTTCTCTTAGGGGTTTGGTATTTTTTTCTTGAGCCCTTTGAGATTGAAAAAAAATGCCTAACTGCCATTTTCTTTTCTTTTTAACAGGACATTACTTTTTTAATCTGCTGTCCTATCTAGGACTGAATCCAAGTCAGGTCCAAATAGTAAATCTCCCAAGAACGGTAACCTACAAAGCTTATTTTTGGATGCCGCACCCTCCGGCCAGGTCTTTAGCCACATTGCCCTCCTGACCGAGGTAGTTAGGGCTGCAGATCTTGCTGTCATTCTAATTGATTCTGCTGAAAAATCTGAAATGAAGGCTACAGCAGCTGACAAAGCTGAGAGAGAGTCCAGAATTTCTGGTTTTGTGGAGTCTGCTATAACATGGGCTTTGAGCTGATTCACCCAATATTTCATGTTCCTGGAGACACAAGTCGTCACCATAGCTGGTTTGAGATTACCCATGATGGATTGGCATAAGCTGTTGATCCATCCATCCTTTTATCCATGGGATCTCTTAACACATATCCTTAAATGCAAAGTCAGACTTTGGAATAAAAACCCAAAACTAGACGCAGCTTTTCCCAAGTGCCACTGGGTCTTCCTCAAAAGGAACGCTTCTTTTAAGGGCTTTAGGAAAGAAAGGTTTTCTTTATGGCTCTGCCCATTCCTTCTTAAAAGCCTCAGAAAT
Organism: Lithobates pipiens; assembly: GCF_037356315.1. Taxonomy (NCBI): domain Eukaryota; kingdom Metazoa; phylum Chordata; class Amphibia; order Anura; family Ranidae; genus Lithobates; species Lithobates pipiens. The sequence continues at coordinate 266,106,525 of NW_027507758.1, read as the reverse complement.
GACTGAGTTCACAGGAAAAGCAGTGTTTTTAGGCTCACTGAGACCTGTGTAGATCCCATCATGCATAATTATTTTCTTTCCTCTTCCAGACCGAGCGTAGTATAAAACACTTTTAAAAGACCATCTACCTGTTCTAAAGACAGTTTGTATTTAGAAGGTGCATTCTCCATACCTTCCTCCGCCTCCTCATCCAATTCTTCCTTAGAATGGGAGGGGGAATGTCCCTCTTGGGTAAGAGATGCTTCACTCTCTACCGCCAGGACTAATAGTGAGCCCTGAGAGGACTTTGAGGTAGTTTGGCTGACTCAGGGATGGGTTTGCTAGTGAAGAGCGAAACGATTGAATGGTGGCATCCAGCTCTTTTCTTACTGATGCGATTAAATCGCTGCATGTGGAAAAAGCTTCTTCTTTAACTAGCGAATCAATACAAATTTAACACAAGGTCTTCTTCTAGCCTTCAGGTAGTTTTGCTTTACATGAAGGACATTTCCTTTTTGCCACTGGATCAGAGCTCTTGGCCTGCCGTGATACAAAAAAAGGACAATTCCATCCCAGTGAGACAACCTGTCCTTTCAAAGAAGGCTCACCACAGGTGCACAGTGAGAAACAGTCGCCTCATGTGCCCAGACAGGCCTCTGTCGTTTGGGAGAGGGGTAGGGAGAGAGAGAAAGAGAAACCGCATAGTAAAAATAGGGCAGTATCACATCTGCCCCTTACCTGGGCCTTGCTGGTGCCTGTGTCTGTCCCCACTTGCTGCCGCCATAGATTTCATTGAGGAGCGCCGTGTGTGTGTGTCTGAACGCCGGTTCCAGACTTCAATAGCACCGCTGCGTTGGATTGGAAGGGGCAAATATGCATCAACTCCAATTCCTCCCTTCTCCCCCTGCAACTTCCAGCAGAAATTATGCAGTGTGCCTCCCTTCCCGATACCTCACTTCCGGCAGATGCAGTCACTGAACGCCATTTCCGGAGGTGGCATTAGATAAGGCAGGTGGAAAAAAAGAAAAAAATTATGGGAGTGGCGCCCCCAGCAGTCCCGTCTCTCCCTGAGCACTTTGAAGAGGGAGAAGGAGCCCATTCAGCAGTTGGATACCTCGCTCTGTGGTATGGGAGGAACAAACTCTCTAAAGGTAAGAAAAACGGTGGAGCAGGAAGACTGGCCTCTTAGGACAGCACCTAAGAGTTTCTAAATCCCCACTAAGTGTTCCCTTCTGGAGGAAACACAAAAACTGGCAACATGTGGGAAGGAGCCTCCTTTTAAAGTTTTGGTGGAAGAGCCATTTCCTGTTGGGGAGGAGCCATTCTCTCAGGTGCTGTCCTGAAAGATGTTAAGGGAAAATATATTAATTTACCTACTTGGTGACTCACACTTTCATTACAAGGGAGAGTAAAACTTCTGTTTTTAGTAAGCCCTATATACGAGTATAGCTGAGGTTATGGATTCATCTGAATTTTCTCTTTAGCTTAATGCAGCCCCCTTCCCACCTCCCCTATGGATTCATGTATCTGGCAGCCTCACTGACCAATGCGGAGCTCCAGGGGTAGGGATGAGCTATAGTTTTACAGGAAAGGCTGAGATTTGCATGTGACATTAGCTGCTTCACTCTAGATCTGGTTATACAGCCTCTGCTTATGCATTTGCATCAATTACGCAATCTGAACTGGCCATGTTAGTAACAGATTCATTTTAAAATAAGACTCCACCCAATTTGCTGAAGCTAATATGCCTGCAGAACAGAAGTGTGAAGATTATCCCTGAGCTTCAATGAATACTATAAGGCTATCACTTTGTCTAATATCACACAGCAAGAAATCAGTTTTCTCACAGCAGGTATAAGCCAGGGCAGATTCTATGAAATAGAGGATCTGAAATAAAATGGAATTTAGGTTTAAATTCTTTGAGATAAAGGGACCTGTGCATGGCACACTGAAGGGATTTCTTAAGATCTAAAACTATTTCAGTGACTTCATCCTGAAGACAGTGCTAGTTTTGACAGCCGTCCAGCTCACAAGGGTTGACTGAATTGCTGTTTGCTAACAGAGCATGGCAGTGTGACTACAGGTCTTTTTTCGGCTATTATCCAGGTTAAATTGTATAGGCCAGGTAACAGTGGAATCCAGGAATACAGTGGAGGTTTCTTTTTTTTTATTTCTTTTTTTAATAACAGCTTAGTAAGGAGATAAAGATATTAGCAATATAAAGAGCAGTAGTGACTATTAACATGAACCTGAATGGCAAAAAACTGGTGCAGCCAGTACAAGTAGTCTCTCTTTACTGTAATGTATATGCTAAGAAAACAGCAGTCGTCTGATCATTGCAAAACATCAGCAAAATAAATTGTGTTTTTTTTTTTTTTTTTTTAACTCTCCTTCTCTGCATTTCAAATTGAAAACTTCCATTGAAGGGAAAATAGAGTGCATTTTCAACAAGTTTTGACTTTAGAATTTATATATACACGCTCTCCCATATTATTGCTATTGCATGTAGCACAGTAGAGCCTTCTTTTACTCCGTAATACCCTATGCACAATGTACTATTTTAACAATGCTCTTAGGGGCGTCTGCCGCTTTTTTTTGTCTGCCTCTAAACACTCCTGCATGTTAGCCTACGTATCCATGCACACACAGGAGTTAAGAGCAATTTCTGCCAAAACTTTGCTGCGAGGAAAGGCATCTAGGAGAGATAGCCAAAGTGTCCAGTGTGAATGAGGCCTAACGTAATGTATTTACATCTCATTCAATTGCTTTCTGCATCTCGATTGTAGAAATAGTATCAAGGTCATCACATGTGCAACTCTGCCATTGGCAGGATGCCACTGCAGTGGCAGGATCACGGAGGCGTGCTAAAAGACTGCCAATTTTCTCCTACAGAATCGCTGCTCCTCTGTAGCCAAAGCAATAAGATACTATAGCTTGCAACTGAGATTTAGCTCTGTTCAGGCTGGTGAAAATGACATCTCTCTTCGTCTGCCTAAAGGGACACACAAACGGCTCCTTTAAACCAGCCACAGATGGTTCAAATCTAGTTAGTTTCAGCAGGGACAGGCTGATATTCAAACCAATTGATCAACTTGGGTACAACCAGTCTGAAAGATTTCAGTGCTGATGGGGAATCAAAAATTGCTATGGCCGACTTTAGTGGTCCTGCTGCTGGCAGTTTTTCTTTTGTGGCAGAATCACCCATCCGTCATTAGTCTTACAAAGACATGTATGCTATCAACACAGTGAATAACTAACCAAACCATAAAAAAATATTTATTAATTTTGTACTGAAGTCGACGTAAGCACATCAAAACATATTTCAATGTATGTGTTAAGACACACGTCAACAAGCATGTACAATACATCATTATTACCATAGACATGCATTGACATCCAATACAAAGCACATTGTAAGGCACTTTAAAAAAGTGCAACAACTAATGTTGACATGCATTTTAATGCACTTTCATTGATTTTAATGGAAAACAAATCAAAGGAAAAAAAAAAAAAAACATACGGTATAACGTCAGAGTAGTTCATCAACCTTCCAAAAGGGCTGAAATTCTACTACTGCCATTGTACTTTGTGAACTGTGTTTCTATTAAATATATAGACCCTGGAACTGAGACCATATTTGGAAGGGGTTTAAAAAATAAAAAAAAGGATGAATTGATTGGTTGATTCTTATAATGGAAGCTATTCACATCTGATTCCATCATATGCCAAAAAGATGATTGTTTCAAATTTCAGGATAGTGGGTGGAGCCCTATTCCTATTGCCCCAATAGCCAACTGTAAATCCAGAATTGGTGGACTAACCAGAACTAGTGTATAGTATAGCACAGACATAAAATAATATAAGGATTTTTATTGCAAACTAGATATGGCCTTTTAAGGCTTTTTTGGCTATCATTGCAGTATATAGAAGCCTTGGTTTCTACAGAGTGGAGCTTGGGAACCAACAGAAATAATAAACCAGGAGGTTGTTTGAGAAGGGACAAAATAAACCAGAAAGCCTCCACCGAATCTATGAGTAGCACAGCAGAGCCTTCATTTATCAAGAGGTATTCCCACTACTCATTGTATCACATATCCCAAAACCACCACTGAACTTGAATTGAAGTAAACAAATACATTTTAAGCTATCACTAGGTCTCCAGTGATAACTGGGCATGCCAATTCATTTTTTTTTTTTTTGTTTTGAATACCCATCTCAATGGAGGAAAAAGTATAAACTGCATTATTAATGCAATGGACAACCAGCAAACTGATAAAATAGTATTTTGTGAACATACTGCATCCAAAATAGATAGCTATGTAAATAATTATGATGCAGTTTGCAGGTATGTGTGTGCTGGGGTGCTATTCAGAATGAATGGAAAAACACAAACTGTATACTGCACGGTGTGGTGCACAAGCTATTGTCCTTCATATTGTGTGCAAAAATTCCAGTAAACGATAAGAAGGGAGTCTGAAAAAACAAGGATGTCCCACTTATCTGCCTTGCAAACTTTAAAACTTAAACTATTAGGATTTAGTTCACCTTCAAAAATATGACTGACATGATTATCAGGTGCAGTGGAGGAACCCAAAGTGTTTTATATAGCTTGGAATTTACATCTATTAAATTAGCCAGGAACAGGACACAATGCTTTGCTGCTTTATCTAGATAAAAACCAAAAGGCTACATTTATTATCATCGCTCCCTACAAGGCTATGCCCTCCTTGCATAAAAAGAGTCATGCTCCACACACTCAATCCAACTTTACCCATCAACCTGCCATACCCTACTACAAGGCAAATTGAAACCCAACCCACAAACACCAAGATGTTTTGCAGCCAATGTGACCAAACTTGCCGACTGTTTTGTAATATAGATGCACATCTAATAGCACAGAATTTGGATTATTTAGAATAACCTAATATTGATACAATTTTGTAAAAGACCCCTTAACTTTCATCTACAGTATATGCTAGAAAATATAAATCTTAAAACACAGGTTTCCACATAATTGCAAAGCTTTTTAAAACATACAGCTTCCATTATAGAAAAAAAAAAAAAAAAAAAAAAAAAGAGTTTAGTTATATCCAATATGCACATAACACCAAACAAACTGGTAAAAAAAATGCTCACAGACAATAGGATTTCACCATTATTTTGCAGTTTCTGAATGTGACAAATAGGCACAACTGAGCAGTTTCATTTTGATTCCTTACCTTTTTTTGACAATTAAAACGACAACTAGAAGCAGTAGAATGAATACTAAAATCCCTGCACTAATGCCAGCTATTTTCACCACACGATCTGTTTGCTTGGCAGGATCAGGAATAACCTCTGGTTCTTCAACAGCAGCTGCTAAAAATGGGAATAAAATACACACAATTATAAAGAGGAACAAAGCCAATTTGTAAATATGAAAGAAAATAAAATATTTTGTTTAAACTAGTGATCAAATGCATCAATGTAACTCAGCAACATGAACACTTCTGCTATCCCCGACTCTGGTTCACCAGAAGCTGCAGGTGTGCCTTGAATATTGTAACTATGACAAAGTTTAGCAACCCAAAGAAACTAAGCCAGTTACATTTCTAAGATGATACAAAATTAATTCTGATTGGATATATCGGGGTACTGTCATTACTTGTACTGCTATAAGCCAAAATTGTAACTTATTCTTAGGAAATAAGAAGTCGACATGTAGCCAGTAGGGTGCCTGTAAATGCATATTGTAGAGAAACCAACTCCGTAAAAAAAAGGGAACACAAAAGACCTATAATGAAACGTTAGCCTCATTTAATAACACTTGCTAAATTATTAATCTCCATTCATTTCCAAATGACCAGAATGATGGTTTTTCGCATGTGACCTTAGACTTCCTCACTGCTCTTTAGTTATAATCGCAAGATAATATGCTGTCTGAAAGCTAGACGCTCTACACAAATGTACATTTCTGAGCCAGAAAACACATGAGGAATTTATAAAATGTGATGTGATATTTTCTAAGCACATGCTGCAGGTCAAGGATTATGTGCTGCAGCAATACTTAACCTTGCATTATGTGCTGTGCAGCTGCACAACAAGTTTCTCATTCATAAAGACATTTGCTTAGCGAGCCTACAGCTGAAAAAAAACTTATAGCAAGAAAATTAAAATGCCCTGTAAAAGTATTTAATTGGACAAGCAAACGTCCAGTATTGCCCAAGAAGGTTCTAATTAGAAATAAGCAAACAAAACTGGTTAGGGTCTGGCAAGAATTAGGAAAATTCACTGTGCATCCCATCTATTGCTCCAGACATTTTCACTGCAGTATGAAGATAATCTCTTTGATATTCAACATAAAGCTATTTAAGATAGAAATTAATGCTTCTGCATTATGTCAAAAGAAAAAAATGCAGTAAAGATTCCGGTAAAGGAAAACTTTCCAGAGAGAAAGTTGGAAACTGCCACTAATGACTATTGTATATACTTGTGAAACTCTAGTTGTCCGGCTGTCATTCTGACCTTGTACCTTCAATCTTTTGAGACTCAGTACTGGCACACAAATGCACATAAGGACTTATTATTTTCCCCAGACTGGCTAGATTCCTGAAGAGTAGTCAGGCAGCTAGCACTGGTTACCAATGGCAGCTTCCATATTTCACCATAAAACATCTACAGCAATAATTTGAAGGTAATCATTCATGCTTAACTCAGAATTGATAAACTGCAAAGACTTTTAAAGGATTGCCTTATGAACAATTTCCATACCGCAGTTATTTACCAATTCCTGTGTGGTTGCAGGATTATAGCTTGCCATATTAATTTTCTATTTACACTATGCAATGCAATCTTTTATATTTAAAATAAAAATAAAAAAATATGGGTATTCTATTTTATTGGTGTTCATTAAAAGTCATTTGAGGTATGTCTTCCTGAAAATATGCATTTGAAAAACAGTTGCACATAGATCATGCGACATAAAAAATTGCAACTGCCACTAATTTATTCAACAGGGCCTCGGCTTTCTGAATTTATATACTTTTTTGATGTAGGTTTAAAGTGATTTTTTTTTGAAAAAAAATTCAAACACCAAACCCTACTAATGGACTTTCTTACTACACTACATACAGTATATGAATAAGCCTAAGCATCTTTAGAGCAGGTTCACACTACCTGCAAAGATATATGTTCAGTTTTTCTCTGCAGGGAGAGATCACAAAGGGTGACCCACAAAGCGTGGGGAAGAGCTTTGTGTTTTTACAATGCAAGGCATGGTTTTCCCTTTTTATTCTTCCAAACTTTAATGTGATATTCCATTCATTTCTATGCACAGCTGCTCAGTTGAGCTGAGCAACCAAACATAAAAACACAGGGTGGCACAGAGATGTGCAGAAAAAAAGCTTCCATGTTTTCCACTCCATTCTGCCCCGCATCTAAGAGCTGCAGAGAAGAGCAATGGGGAGGGGTGCACACAGAAAACCATTGTTGTGTCCTTATAGAGAGCTGCAGAAAAATGCAGCTTTCCACTAAAGTGTAAATCTGTAAAAAAAAATAATAAATAAATAAAAAATAAAAAAACAACCGCTGGTCAAAAGTTTCCAAGTAAGGCTCCATGTACACGGGACACTGAAGCAAAGTCCTCTGAACGTTTTTTTTTTGAAAGCTTGAAACCGGAGTTCAGAAACACCTCGTTTGCGTCTAGAAGTGTTTAGCAAGGATAATATCATAAGAACCATCCAAACTCAAAAAAAAGGGGTTTATTTAACTATTTCAGGCATTTTGTGAGACCAGAGTGAGTAGCAGCAGCAGAGAGAGCAGCAGTGTCCTTGTATTTGTCGCCATTTCTGTGCTTTTTTTTTATACAATGGATCCCATAATGAGCATACGTGAGGAAATGCTCCTCACGTTGCTCTTGATGAGGCTAGAATGATGCCAAAAATTGTATGTGAGGACCAGAGTTCATTGCTACTGGACCCATCCACTGATCGTGCAGCGCATGTCAGTAGGATAATTTTACCAACATGTATGGACAGCTGCGTACCTACCCCGATAAATTTTACACGCATGTCCATTGCCTTATTTGACATTCTACTAGCGTATTAGACACGAGCACGAAGAGTGTGCCACCAGAGGAACGTCTGTTGGTGACTACCAAATTTCATGAAACTACTGATCACATTGGTGGTCATACTCAATGGCGGGGTGATCTTTTTCATATCCAACAACATATTGGTCAAATTACAATTATACTATACTTATAAAACAACATTGCTAATGGTGTATTGGATTGCACCAAGGGCTATATATGGTATATGAATCATTGCAAGTAATTACCAGTTTTTAATCTTTTCTCATTGTTTTCCATCATTTTTTAGTGTTTTAATGTCCAAAAAATGGAGTACCTTTAGAAATGCTTATAAACAAAAACCGGCGGTACCGGCGTTTAGCCGTGTTTTGTGTCTGAAATGTGGAAATCTTCGGCGTCTGAACTCATTTTTTTGCCTTCAAAGAAAGGCTATTAAACGCAACTGCCTAAAAACGACTAAGTGAAACTGTCATATAAGATAACATTGAATGAGTTCAGAGGCAGTTGAAAAAAAGCATCCAACTGCCTCTGGAACATGCGTTTAGTGGCAGCAGTGCACATGGGGCCTAAGGCCCCATTCACACCTGAGCGTTTTGTAGCTTGAAGCCTGAAGCTACAAAACGCTGGAGGGGAAAAAATCTATTATTCTCAATGGAGATGGTTCACATCTCCACTCCAAGTCGCCTGAAGCCAAACTCCTGAAGATCAAACAGGTTCTGGACCCTTTTTTGTTGCTTGAATAGGGCAGATTTGGGCGTTTTTCTTCTTTTTACATTGGTGACCTTTTGCATTGCACAAAATTGCAGCAAAAACCACAGCAAAATCGCAGTAAACATGCCACACAATTGCGGCAAAAACCGCCGCAAAATCGCAGTAAACACGCCGCAAAATCGCGGTAAAACCACACAAGTTTCTGCCTGAAAACACTATGCTCAGGTGTGAATGGGGCCTAAGGCCGCGTACACACGGGCGGACTGTCTGACGGACTTGGTCGGACAATTCGCTCGTGTGTGGGCTTCAGCGGACTTTTTCAGAGGACAGTCTGGCGGACTAAGTCTTTCGGAATTTCCGTAATATTGTCCGTCCAAACTTGGTTTCAGCGGACAGTCCGCTCGTGAGTAGGCTAGTTCGATGGACTAAGTATGGCGCATGCTCAGAAAGGATTTACACGGCTGAAGGTTGCATTGCAGTGTATTGGATGTCGAATTTCTAGTCCCGTCGTACGTGCCGTACACGTCATCGCGCAAGCTTTCAGCGGACTGTCTGTTCGTCGTGTGTGGTCAAGTCCGTTCATTCAAAAGTAGGACGGACTGTCTGTCGGATTGTCTGACGGACTTAGTTGGACGGATAGTCCGCCCGTGTGTACGCGGCCTAAGGCTTGAAAAACTAACTCACTCCTACAAAAAATGTTTCATTGTTTTTCCGTATTCCTAATCTATTTTAGGAATAGCTGGGTATAGAAACTTGATTTAAAGTTTTACAATGTGAAGATATACAGTATCTCACAAAAGTGTGTACACCCCTAACATTTTTGTAGATATTTTATTATATATTTTCATGTGACAACACTGAAGAAATTACATTTTGCTACAATGTAAAGTAGTGATTGTACAGCTCGTATAACAGTGTAAATTTGCTGTCCTCTCAAAATAACTCAACACAGCCATTAATGTCTAAACTGCTAGCAACAAAAGTGAGAATAACCTCAGTGAAAATGTCCAGACTGGGCCCAAAGTGTCAATATTTTATGTGGCCACCTTTACCAGCACTGCCTTAAAAATCTTGGGCATAGAGTTCACCAGAGCTTCACAGGTTGCCACTGGAGTCCTCTTCCACTCTTCCATGAGGATATCACAGAGCTGGTGGATGATGTTAGAGACCTTGTGCTCCTCCACCTTCCGTTTGATGATGCCCCGCAGATGATCAATAGGGTTTAGGTCTGGAGACATGCTTGGCCAGTCCATCATCTTTATCCTCAGCTTCTTTAGCAAGGTAGTGGTCATCTTGGAGGTGTATTTGGGGCAATTATGTTGGAATACTGCCCTGCATCCCAGTCGCCAAAGGGAGGGGATAATACTCTGTTCAATATTTCACAGTCCATGCTGGCATTCATGGTTCCCTCAATGAACTGTAGCTCCCCAGTTCCGGCAGCACTTATACAGCCCCAGACCATGACACTACCACCACCATGCTTAACGGTAGTGAAGACACACTTGTCTTTGTACTCCTCACCTGGTTGCTGCAACACACGCTTGACACCATCTGAACCAAATACATTCATCCTGGTCTCATCTAGGGTTGTCCCGATACAGATATTAATATCGGTACATATACAGAGCATTTGCGTGAGTACTTGTACTCGCACAAATTTTCCCAATGTCAGATACGATACCTGGGAGAGATAAATAAAGCGACCCGGCGCAACCAGAAGTCAGCGGGCGGAACAACAAAAGCGGCGTTCCGTGTCGACATCAGCGGTTGGACATCCCGACACCCATCTTGTTACACCCAGCCCACATAGTTCAGGCTGGGTGTAACAAGATGGGCGCTGCTGCTCTTATGCGGCCGAGTGCAAGGAGTACCAAGATGGGTCGTTACAGGCAGCCTTTCCTCATGGCGTTTCAGTGCCTGCCCATAAATGTCACCAATCATTTCCCCATGCATCTAAGTGCCGCCTGTCAGTGCCAGTCATCAATATCAGTGCCACCTATCAGTGCCAGCACCACCTGTCAGTGCCCGCAATCCGTCAGTGCTGCATATCAGTGCCACCTATCAGTCTATCTATAATCGGTATCAGCGGAAAAAAGTAGTATCGGGACAACCTTAGTCTCAACAGACTAGAGAACATGGTTCCAATAATCCATGTCCTTAGTCTTCTTGTCTTCAAAAAACTGTTTGCGGACTTTCTTGTGCATCAGCTTTAGAAGAGGCTTCCTTCTGAGATGACAGCCATGCAGACCAATTTAATGCAGTGTGCAGCATATGGTGTGAGCACTAACAGGCTGACTCCCACCCCCTCAACCTCTGAAGCAATGCTGGCAGCACTCGTACATCTATTTCCCAAAGACAACCTCTGAATAGAACACTGAGCATGTGCACTCAACTTCTTTGGTCGACCATGGTGAGGCCTGTTCTGAGTGAAATCTATCCTGTTAAACCATTGTAAGGTCTTGGCTACCATGCTGCAGCTCAGTTTCAGGGCCTTGGCAATCTTCTTGTAGCCTAGGCCATCTTTCTGTAGAGCAACAACTCTCTATTTCAGATACTCGGAGAGTTCTTTGCCATGAGGTGCCATGTTGAACTTCTAGTGACCAATATGAGAGAGAGAGAGAGAGAGAGAGAGAGAGAGAGAGAGAGAGAGAGAGAGAGAGAGAGAGAGAGAGAGAGAGAGAGAGAGAGAGAGAGAGAGTGATTATACCAAATTTTACACACCTGCTCCCCACCTTGTGACACTAACAAGTCACATGATACTGGGAGGAAAAATGGCTAATTAGGCCCAATTTGGACATTTTCACTTAGGGGTGTACTCACTTTTGTTGCCAGCGGTTTAGAAATGAATGCCTGCGTATTAAGTTATTTTGAGGGGGCAGCGAATTTACACTGTTATACAAGCTGTACACTCACAACTTTACATTGTATCAAAGTGTCATTTTTTTCCAGTGCTGTCACATAAAAAGGTATAATAAAATATTTACAAAAATGTGACAGGTGTACTCACTTTTGTGAGATACTGTATGTGCTGAACCCTATTATATAAAACTATGCAATCTTAAAGCCCCAATAGCCACAAAACAACAATATGCAAACTCCCTTATAACCTGCCCATTGTAACGAGTAATACGTTTAGTTTTAGGTTACATCTTTATTTAAAAAAAATCCACCAAATTTAATCATAATACTGATGCGTGTGATCTATTATCCGGATTGGTTTAGACTGCTAATCACAAAATTAATCCCATTTATCTCTTTTGACAACAGATAAAACATCAGCCCCCAAACACCTGCCATGCACCATGCAGAGGGAACCATGTTTTTCCACAGACGCAACTTATTTATTATTTATTTTTCCAGGCAGGCATCAGATTTTATCAGTTACTGTTGTCCATCTGTGCAATGAATAGCTTTTCTACGAAGACTGGGCTAACTGCCGTTTACACAAATGATTTTGTTAGCCTTAGGCTCTTTAACAACAGGAAATGTAGCTTACCACAAATGGTATATCAGATTTTTGTTGCAAACAAAAGTTAATTTACAACCCTTTGTAAACACATGAGGGAAATCTCCCTTACAACTTTCACTTCTGGCAGGAATTGCAATATAAATTTTAACTTGTAATGCTGCGGTGAAGATCAGATATGAGGACTTTTCCTTGACAGAATTATGGTGCTTCACTGTAAACAAATACATACTTTAAACAGCAATACAAAATCAAAATATACACAGCAACAAAGTGAAGGGTATACAACAAAAACAAGATTCTTTCACACCTTTTTCCTTCATACAGGCAATTGGGACCCACTAGCAACTCTATCAAAATAATAGCAGAAAGCACAAAAACATTTAAAGATCATTGTATGGCTCCAAGTTCAGATATAAGAGAGAAGTACAGTATGTTTTTTTTTTTTTTTTAATTCATACTTACCCTAGGTGGATGGAGCATTAAACCAATGCTGCAGCTGTCCCCCCACTGTCTCCGCACTGAGAACTAGTCACTGAACATCGCCGATGTCTCGGTTTTCACAGATCCCCAAGAGGTGAGCTTCTGGCTGTCAGTCATCTTCTCTCCTCTATGCTTCTCAGCACTCACTGGAGCGCTGAGCTGTGGATGCCATCTCAGCAGCTGCATCAATGAGCTGGCGAATCCATACTTGGGAAGTCGGGATGATGCGCTGCCTTGACTGATGGAAGGGACCTCAGTGGACAGTGGACTTCAGACCGATCTCCGCTGAAAACGGGTCACAAAACTGATTGCACTCCAGTGACCCTTAGGGGAATCCCAGCATAAAAAGCTAAGGCTGGACTTCTCCTTTAACCAGGCAAGGCTGGGCAAGTTCTTGTGCAAAATCCACCTACCCCCACTTCTTCAATCTCTTATTGTCTCGCTTGAAGACCCAATGCAGGGTCATAAATTTAAACAACAATAAAACTTAAGTATAAACAAACATTCAGGACCAAATAGCTTTACAGCTATTACAAGATAATTAAATTTTAGCGCCTCCTCTTGCCCATTTTTTTTAATCCTCACCTGAAAGGGGGTAAATTAGGCCCAGATATCTTAACAGCAGAAATATGCATGCTACCTAAACTGAATTCCAACCACTCATCCTGGACCACCTTTAAGCCAATCCCCTTTTTCATTTGGATCTTAAACTCTTGGCCAAGATATTGGCAATCAGGTTGATGATGGAATCCTGGATCTGATAGGAAAAGATCAAGATGGCTTTATGACTAAATGCCAAGCCATAAACATTAGATATGCCATTCATCTGATTCAACTAGTGCAATCGATGAGCCAATTAGCCTTCCTTCTCTCTAAACATTTGGATGGCTTTTGATGAGAAACACTGATGTAGTTTAACTCCAGTCCTCGAGGCTCCCCAACAGGTCCCTTTTTTCAGGCTTTCCATTATTTTGCACAAGTGATTTGATCTGTTTCACTGCCTTAGTAATTACCATTTCATCTGAGGGAAATCCTGAAAACATGACCTGTTGGGGCGCCTTGAGGACTGGAGTTGAGAAACACTGAGCTACAGTATCGTGGGTGTACTTGACCTCTCTCTCCAAAACTTTGGGTATATGCCCCTCCCCATTCAATCATGGGCTGCAGCACTATACAATAATCCTAGAGACTGTTTAATATAATGAATTCCGTAGACCTTTTTTCCCTATTCTGAGAGAAACAAAGCAAGGATGTCCACTCTTCTTATTGCTATTCGTCTTGGCAATGAAGTTGTTGCCTCTTTATGTTAGAACTAGTCCCAGTATACAGGGGGTGGAGGTGGCCAGCTACCAGCACAAAATTTGCCTCTTCTCAGATGATGTTCTGCTATTTAATAATTTGATTATAATAAATACAAAAAATAATAAATCATTTTCTGCCTAAACTAATTGGTATCCTGAAGAAATTGTCTGCCTGTTCAGGGATTAGCATAAATTAGTCTAAACCTTGCACTTTCATCAGACTCCCTTAAGACCAACTTCACTTTCCCCTATCAATGGGCCTCTGATCGTCTTATTTAGGAATTTGTCTTAAGCTCTGATACACTACTCTCTATGAGGCAAATTAGGGTTCCCTTCTTCGCTAAATATGATCTTAGTCATAGTCATGGTAAAGCATTAAATCTTGGTCTTATCATAGCCTTGTAGTTGAGGAATTACCGAAAAACTTCCGGGCTATTTAGTGATCCCTGGACTTGAAGGTTAACAAACTAGGGGTGTCTTCGTGATCCATTCGTGACCTGCCTGTGGTCAATAGGTAGATTGCGTTCGAGGAGTTGCCGACCTAGTTTACACCCTCCCCACTTACCTTTATGAGATTTGCCTACTCTCGCAATTCAATTTGTGTTATATGTAGAGGAGAACTTGTACCATGTAGTCGTATACTACATTTACCCGATTTTAGGGTTATGCAATACCTATTTGGACGTCTTCTTTTGTACCCAGTTATCACTCACACATGTGAACCTGATGTCATTATATTATTTAAATAACTTCATAAAGGTTACACTGGAACTGACACTAGAAATTAGACTAAACTAGAATAAATTAATATTACATAATTTATTTTTAACTTTTTTAGCAATATAGCAAAATGAGCTTACAATCTTATAGATTTTTATCTCAATTATTTCTCCCCAACAGCTAGTATAAAAAAAAAAAAAAAAAAAAAAAAAAAACATTATATAAAAATCTGTCCCAAAGAAACATTTACTATGGTCATGAAATCATGAAAACGTGCTGACTTTAAAGCGATATGGAAGGTGTAAGCCTTTAAAATTAATGTATTCTATTTGTGGTCAGTTGGTCTGTTAAAACATAAAAAGTATGTGTCTTTTTTTTATTTTTTTTTATTTTCCCTTTGTGCTATTTTTTTTCTTTGTTCTGCTGTTAATAGTGACATTGTTCTGAGGACTACAGAACCCTACCCATCTATGCTATGGACAGGAGGAAAGGGGGAGTTGCCAAGCATTCCAGTCTCTGTTGACCTGATAAAGTAGGGTGAGTATCAAAGTACTATGGGATTGATATAAGATAAGTGCACTTGTAAGTGCAGTCGCTGTAGATCTGAGGGGAAGCTCTGCTGATTTTATCATCCAATCATGTGCAAGCAAAAATACAGTTTATTTTCCTTGCATGTCCCCCTCAGATCTACAGTGACTGCACTTCAAAGTGCACTTGTAGTGCAAGTGGATTTGCCTTTCATAAACAACCCCCTATGTTACTACAGTAATGGGGACAAGAAGGGTTAGCACTACTGTATACCAGGTCCTGCTCTGCCATCTTCCTTTTTGACATCTCTGGAAACCAGGAAGAGAAACCCAAGCCCCTGATAACACTCTGCCAGATTCACCCTCCTCCAGCCACTGTGCTTCATAGGATAAGTAACATACCCCAGAAGGCTTCATGAGTGGAAGAGTCATTCTTGCCTAGGATTATAGGGCCAAAAAGTTTAGTGAAGGTCAGCTTTAAATATACAATTAAAATGGTTTTAGAATACAGTATTTGAAAAGTGCAAAAAAACAAAAATAAAACCTGCTGATTAGAGATGTCCTTGCGGTTTGCTGCGAACTTTGCTCGTTCGCGATTCGCCAAACCAGCGGACTTCTGCCGCTGTTCGCAGCGGACATATTCGTTTACATTGTGAAGAACTTTGACCCATGACACATCCATCATGGGGTACAGGACATTCCAACACATAGACATACCCCATACCTTTTAAATAGACCTGATCTGGCGGCCATTTTACATTCTTTGTTTTGTCAGTGTAGGGAAAGGACGCTGTGTAGAGCAGGGACAGTCAGTCTGTTACTATTAGGTCCACAAAAGTCCTTTTAAGGACTGGTATAGGTGTACAGTATATAGGGTTGTAATACACTTTCTTTCAAATATAGAAAACATATTACAGTGCAGTGCTGACAGATTCTGCAGCTGTCGTTTCACAGTGTAGGGACAGTTTGGTGTTTGGTGCAGGGACAGTCTGCAATTCACTAGCTAGCTACTATTAGGTCCACAAAGGTCCTTTCTAAGGACTGGTATAGGTGTACAGTATATGTGGTTGTAATACACTTATAATATACTTGCTTTCAAATATAGAAAGCATATTATAGTGCACTGCAGTGCTGCTGACTGATTCCGCAGCTGTCGTTTCTCGGTGTAGGGAGGGACAGTTTGGTTTTTGGAGCAGGGACAGTCTGCAATTCACTAGCTACTAGCTAGCTACTATTAGATCCACAAAAGTCCTTTTAAGGACTGGTATAGGTGTACTATTTGGAGTGCAGTATATAGGGGTGTAATACATATATAAAATACTTGCAAATATAGAAAGCATAGTATAGTGCATTACCACTGTGCAGCATTGTGACTGCTGAGCGGTTCTGCAGCGATACTACAAAAATGACAAACGCAATTAGAAAAAAGTATTATAACTGGTGTGATAGACCAGTGGCCCCCCAAAACGACAGATTGAAGCGGGGTGTTATATACCTTCTTCCACATATACTGCACTTCTCTAGAGACTTTTGTCACAGGGTAATTTAAAAAATGACAGGCAGAGGAAGAAGCAGGCCCTTCCACAGGGGTGGTAGGGGTAGGGCAGGAGCAACAGGCTTGAGCCAAAGTGGGAAATTGCAGAAGTGCTCTCTATCTCGGTGCTGGTGTCAGTGCTCTCCATCATGGTGCTGGTGTCAGTGCTCAGTCTCTATCGCGGTGCTGGTGTCAGTGTTCTATTTCAGTGCTGGTGTCAGTGAGGGAGATGGCAGCGGAGATGCCAATCAGCAGGCAGTGCCAGCACCATGGCTGAGGATCAGCACTGGACTGGCACCTCTGGACCACTGCAGTGGAGCCCTGCATAGGTGGGGGTAAGGGCCGGGCAGAGGGAGGGGTCAGGGGCTCAAGCACAGGTTGGCACACTGGAACACTGGCACAGGACTGCACTGCCCTGACTGTGGCACTGATCATCTCCTTCACCCCCTTCATAGCCTGGCCTGACCTTGCCTCTCCTCCATGGCCTTCATGTGGTCCTGAATTGACAAAATTTCACAGATAAAAAAAAAGAATGCTTGTCGTTGTCGATCCCAGATTCACTTAATACTTCTGGTATGTCAGTTTCCATGTTGTGGGACTGTGTGCACACAGCTAGTAAGTATTTTGTGGCTGAAAATATGATCTGGAGGTTTTTATACTGCCATTAAAGTGAATGGGGTCCGCCGCGAACCTTGCAGTTCGCAAACATTTGGGCACGTTCGCGGATCGCGTTCGTGAAACGTCCCTATCGGAAGTTCCTCCATCACTACTGCTGATTTTGCCAGAAACGTTGTCAGCGGATATTGTACTCTTTGCTGTTGCTTTCTGCTGTTATCAGTGATTAGGTTCTGAGGATTACAGAACCCCACCCAACTATGTTAGTAAGGAAAGGAGGAGTTAACAGCAGTCCTGCCCTGTTTTTGTAGTCCTGATAGAGTAAGGTGAGCAGCTAAACATAATCATACTAGTGTAAGCCAAAAAGCACATTTTCACATTTTAAAGGTTACCACTTAGGCCCACCATAGACCATTCAAATCTTGGCTGGTTCAGCAGGAACCAACCGATATTCAAACCATGTCTGGGCAGGCCAAGTGTGAAATAGCAAAATCGGAACTGTTATTTGGTCCACTTCAGCTACTACTCATTGGCATTATGTGCAATGGTCCCTGAGCTATGAGTCAAGGATATTTTGGCAGAGATTCCAACACGCTAGTCAGATCTAGGCAGACTGCCCTGTGGAAAAATGTAACCCAATACAAATCTGCGAAATGTCCAGCACATAAACATGCACTGTATCTATCACAATAATGTATTGAAGTGGTTTTGTTATTCAAGACAAAATCTGAGGAAATCTTACAACACAGATTTTGCTTCAGAGAGCCAAGAATCTATCATTGCTACTGTTTTAATATGTAGAGCTCAGTACAACCTGCTCCAGCCCAGCAATTCAACCTTGCATTTTTCACGTTTGAACATGTAAATCACTTTCTTTCTATTCGTCAATGTTCCAGTTTTAAAATCTTTAATACAGGGTGTGTACACGTTTGAGTTATAAAAAAAAAAAAAAAAAAAAAAAAAACCTATGCACATCTAAGAAGTAAAGAATAAATTACAAAGGAAAACTGTGTACAATTAGTACACAGAGGCATGCTTTCATTGCACTGATCCACATAATGAATTAATAATTATGTTTTTTTTTAGCAAAGCAATCTTCTCAACAAATTGTAAGGCATTACATTTTTGGACTACCCACCTCCATGCCCTCAGTTGGCCATTGTGGTTGGCAGGAGATAAGAAAACATGTTTGCCACCAGGACATTCGGTTGGCAAAGTATTTGAAAGGCTCTATTTATTTGTCCCTCCCCTTCCCCAAAATGGTAGGCATCTAGCTGACGTGTATACAGTCATTCAGACATGCAAGGTGAGAGAATTCTCTAGATCAGATGTTGCTTCAAACTACCTGGAGAGAGAACGTTACAGGGGAAAAAGTGACAACGCTAACCTATAATGCATGAGGACAGGTCCTTTCTTTGCTGCTAGTACATGGAATATTTGGAGAGAAAATATAGCTATTATATCCTTTGGGTCAAGCTTTCAATGAATTAACCCCAATTCCATAGTACATCTTTAAGAATGCATGTTGCCTCATGACATGGCACATCAGTTTTTGGCATTAGACATATTTGTTCTGGTCGCAGGAACTTTCTGTGCCAATGAAAGCATTAACAGAGGTTTACGTAGGAGAAAGCAGCTAGCATTAAAAGTGCCTGTTGCTCATAAACTATTATGTTAAGGGCTCATGTAAAAGGGTGGTGTTGTCAAATACAGCCTTTCATTTGAATAAAGCACTGCTAAAAATGCATGCATCTGAATGCAAAACACAGTGTTTGACAAGAAACGGTTCTGTTTCATGTGCTTTGTCTACAATTCAAATGAGACCACAATAGGACATGTTGATTCCAAAGAAAAAAAAATGAAACTAGGTCAAAGGCAGTCTCTCTGAACTGTCATCAACACTACTCTGTTGAATTTAAAGTAGTTGTAAAAGGCAGAAGGTTTTTTTATATTTATGCATTAATATACAAAGTCTTCTGTCTGCAGCAGCCCCCCCCCCATACTTACCTGAACCCCCTCTCTACCCAGCGATGTCCACGAATGCCTTGGCCAACAGGGACTCTCCCTCCTGATTGGCTGACACACAGCAGTGATGCCATTGGCTCCCACTGCTGTCAAAGTCAGTTAGCCAATCAGGAGAGAGAAGGGGGTGGGGCAGCTCCATGACTGAATGGGTACAGGGAGCGGTGGCTTAGCCCAGGTGCCCCAATAGCAAGCTGCTTGCTGTGGGGGCACACAACAGATAGGGAGGGGCTAGGAGAGCCAAAAAGGGACCTGAGAAGAGGAGGATCTAGGCTGCCCTGAGCAAAACCACTACACAGGGCAGTTGATGATGCTTTCAAATGCTTGTCTATATGAGTCTTTAAAGTAACCCATAAGGTTGCAAAAAGTGAATATGAAAGGTTCCTACAATAGAAGAGGATGATACCATAACATGTGGTGGGAAACGGAGGCTTCCAGCACTCACAGATGTTGAATGCTCAAGAAGGCTGTATCACTGAAACAGAAGGAAGGTAGCAGGAGATGCGGGCTGCCTTAGAAAGCAGTATATAAAGCTCTTCTACTGCATGGACTTTTCACCCCAACTTAGTTTTTAAGCGGACAGGGTTAAATTTAAAATGTTTTTTCTGCAGTGCAAAGTTGAAAATAAAATTCTGATTCCTATGGGCAACAAGACATTTTCTTGTTAACATACTTCTCATACCTATGTCCGTAAGTGACCTCAGGGTTCAGTAAGGATTTGCAATCCATGTATGCATAGACTATAGTACTTACAGTCAAATGAAAAGTGCTTAAAATGATCAAATACAAGCATGTTATTTTGGCCTGTTGACAGAGACATTCAGTGTAATAGTGTACTGGAATTAAATTTCCCAGTGAAATCTTCCTGACTTCTTAGCGGACATATTTTTATCTACAACCCCATCTGTTTCTTAGATTAGGCTGCAGGCAGCAGCTGTAAACCACTTCCAAAGATACAGTTACAGACTGAGGTTTCTAGTTAACTTCTGGCACCCAGACCTGGTAAAATAAACTTTATGAAGAGCTATTGGGAACCTAATGCTGGTTGCTATACCAACAGACACCTGAAACCACAAGAAACTACACATCACAAATAAGGGAGAACAGTGGTATATTGTATACATTCGTTTATGAATAATGCAAACAAAATACATAATAGGCTTTAAAAGAATCACTTAGCAAAGAAATTGTAAGCAAAATAAATGTAGACTATTAAAGTCTCTCTTCCTAAACTGCTGAATATATAATGCTTTTAAAATTATGCAACTGACAGTAAATAAAACCTGAAGTAATAGAAATAATGGAATTGCCAATACCGACCACATCTAATAATATTACGTTCTTAGGTGCTCCTGGCTTTAATACCTTTTGCGTTGGCGAACCAGGGGAACAAGTATGGAGATTAGAAAGTTGGAGCTTCTGATCTTTGTACTTGTTTCAGGTCTATGCCTTAAAAAGTGCTTTAGAACTGGGTGAGCATGACAACCAGCATTGCAGCTTGCAAATGCATCACTATAGACTTCCTACAAAACTTAAACTTAAGATGGAAAAATAAATACATTGTTTTGCAACAATACAAATAGGCCTATCTTGCTGCAATAATTGACTTAGTGCACTGCCCTAGAAGACTGTGCAATTCAGTGCCAGCCCTCTCCTGGGTCAAATGAGACTCAAACCACCCATAGATGATTATTTTCATTCATCCAAAAGTTTGAATGAAAAAAAAAAAATGACTTTATTACCCCAACCACATATTTAAGGTTGATAGGGGAATCATCCTGCTGTGCCCTTGCATTCTGACAGTGGGGAGACTTCCCACTGTCAGAATAGACTTATTAGTGCTACCAGCAAAAGTCCGACAAGGCAGTTGTACAGAAGTCAATCAGTAGATAGACTTCTGTACAACCATCCTGCCCATACATGGCTCAAACTTCAGCCTGTCTGTTGAACAGGCAGAATGCTGTTCCATGTATAGCTGGCTTCAGCATCATTCTGACCATTTCCTGGAAGCACCCATCTGGGTATGTCATCAAGGAGAATCCTGTAGAGAATTGTGCCTCATCATTATGGCCACATACATATAAAGAGCTAGGTCTAAAAGATTTTTATTTTTGCACAAGCTCTGCCACTAGCACCAGAAAAAACAAAGCTTATGACAGAACTGCCACAGGTAATGCCAGAATTCTGCACAGCCAATATAGATCACTGACATGTTGGTATGCTCGCAAACTGAACCCCTTGGTAGTCTGCACATCAAGCTGTTAACAGTCAAAGACACATCCCCACATATAATAAGTTCCAGCTACTTTCCAATTCCACCAAAGCTTTATGGATAGGTCTTCATTGTTGCTGACCATGCATTTTTATTTTATTGTGGTTTTATAGGTAGAATAGTGACCTTATTTAAACTAGAAGGCAGGTCAAAATCTAAAAAAAGTCTAAGCCTGCTCCTAACTTAATTCTAAGCCTATTCAGTCTACCCTGTAAAAAGGAAAGCTGCCTATACTTAGCTATTCTGAAGTTGCTCCGGCCTGGTCACATGATCAGTTCCCAGTGCAGGCTGTAGAGAGAGTGTAAAGAATGGACAGCCAACAGATGCCCCATAATAACCCTATGGGTGACATCACCCAGGCTCTGCAGCTGTTATCAGTGATCTCACCTCTTTACTGAATGTGCCGCTAGAGAAATAATGTGACCGGACTGGAGAGAATTCAGAATAGGCAAGTGTATACTTCTTGCCTTTACAGGATAGTTAGAATAGGCTTAGAATGGGGGTGGAGTAGATGTAAGCTCAGTTAAGTTTTGACTTGCCTTCCACTTTAAAGTCCACCCACTCTGGATTTGCAAACCTAGAATCAAATCATTTTCACTTGGTGACAGCACAGTCAGGCTGGATCACTTACATTCAATAAAAACAAGCACACTGCTACTTGGTATGTTCCAAAATCAAGTCTTTATTTGCTATATATTGCAATACAAAGTGGATACAGCCAATGCGTTTCAGCCAAGGTAGCCATCCTCATAGCGACATACATGTATGTCATCCAGCCTGGAGAGCACAGCACCTCATTCCCACGAGTGCTGTGTCCACAGGACACAGTGGTTTGCGGCCCCTGGTACCCAGCAGCTATAAGAGCTTGTGCATCGTGTGATCGCTATGTGATCACATGATCACAATGTCAACAAATCTGTTATGAATGAATGACCTTCATAACAGCTGTGCTTCCTATATAGTGATGCTGTGTTTGGCCTACGGCTATCACATGGTACCTGGGCCGATCACAGCACCTTGTACCATGTGATTGGCTGTAGCCCATCACAGATCAATAGCTGTTATGAACGTAACCCATTTATGACAGTTCAAATCACTGGTGTTACAGTGATCATCAATGGCTAATTGGGCCCAATTTGGACATTTTCACTTAGGGGTGTACTCGCTTCTGTTGTCAGCGTTTTAGACATGAATGGCTGTGTGTGGAGTTATTTTGAGGGGACAGCAAATTGACACTATTATACAAGCTGTACACTGACTACTTTACATTGTAGCAACATGTCATTTCTTCAGTGTTGTCACATTAAAAGGTATAATATTTACAAAAATGTGAGGGGTGTACTCACTTTTGTGAGATACTGTATATACCATAGTTTGTAGATGCAAATTTTTCACACAAACCAATATACACTTTTCGGGGTCTTTTTATTTTTCTATACCAAAGATGTAGCAGAATACATTTTAGCCTACATATATCAAGAAATTCAATGGAATTTAATGGATATGTTTTATAACAGAAGGAAGAAAAAAATATATTTTTTTAATTTTCAGCCTTTTTTTATTTAAATAGCAAAAAAAAAAAAAAAAACCCAGTGTGATCAAATCTCACTGAAAGAAAGGTCTATTTGTGTGGAAAAAAAAATTATATATATATATATATATACATACATACACGCACACACATTTCATTTGTGTACAGTGTTGCATAACCGTGCAATTACCAGTTAAAGTAGCAAAGTGTTGAATAGAAAGAAAATGGCCTGGTCATGAAGGGGGTAAAACCTTGCAGGGCCCAAGTGATTAATTCTAGCGATATTCTTTATTGGACAAATCTCTCTCTGCTGGCTACTGACATCTTCAGCCCGACGGATTCCAGATACCGATCTAAATCCATTTTTATTGGTCGGGCGGAGATGACATTACTCCTGCACACAGTTCATTCATTCTTGTATAGTTCACACAGGCAGGTAAGAAACGAATGCAGAAGAAGCATAGCATGTCTTTTCTGCATTAAAAATCTTACCCGTTTACATTTTCTTTTTTATATGTTAAAGTTACCCTTTAACCACTTCGGGACCGCCGTATTGCCAATGTACGTCAACACAATGGCACAGGCAGGCAGAATCACGTAAATGTACGTGATTGCCTTCTAGCGGGTGGGGGGTCCGATCGGACCCCCTCCCGCTAGATACGGCGGTCCCTTTCGGTGCCGGAGCGATCGGCAATGAGGGGATGGCCGTTGGTTTCCGCCCATCCCCTCTCGATCGCTCCTGGCCAGTGACGAACTTCCTCCCCTGTGAAAATGTAAACACAGGAGGAGGAAGTGATGTCACACTCCTCGTGGCGGTCTTTTTGAACCGGACAGCGAGGAGTGAAGACGCAAGTAAGTGCACCAACAGTCCACTGACACATAGGTACACACAGGCACACATTTCACCCCAGTCACCCCCCGATCACCCCCCCGATCGGCCCCCCGCCCCCCCCCAGTCACAGTGTCACTAATGCAGTGTTCATTTATTTATTGATCACTACATTTAGTGTCAGTTGTGACTGTAAAAAGTGTCAGGGCAGCTAGTGTTAGGCCCCTTTAGGTCCAGGGTAGCCCCCTACCCCCCCCTAATAAAGGTTTAACCCTTTGATTGCCCTCCCAGTTAACCCTTTCACCCTCTTTTACCAGTGTCACTAAGCGATCGTTTTTCTGATCGCTGCAATAGTGTCACTGGTCCCGCTAGGAAGCTAGTTTTTTTTTAGGTTCAACGCCAGGTTTTTATACCGTTAGGTACCCCGATATATAACCTAATAAAGGTTTTAACCCTTTGATTGCCCCTAGAGTTAACCCTTTCACCAGCGATCGCTGCACAAGTGTCACTGGTGACGCTGGTTAGCCAGTTAGTTATTTAGTTATTTAGGTTCCCCGTCAGCTTTTTATAAAGCTTCAGGTACCCCCATATAAATACCCAATAAAGGTTTTAACCCCTGATTGCCCTTAGTTAACCCTTTCACCAGTGATCACCGTATAAGTGTTACGGGTGACGCTGGTTTGGTAGTTCGCTTTTTATAGCATCAGGGCACCCGCCATTTATTACCTAATAAAGGTTTAACCCCCTGATCACCCGGCGGGTGATATAAATTTGGTTTTAGGGTCAGAAAGGGTCTGCGTCGCCCCAGGCAGTGCTAGGTTAGTGCCAGCACCGCTAACACCCACGCGCAAAGCATACACCTCCCTTAGTGGTATAGTATCCGAACAGATCAATATCTGATCTGATCAGATCTATACTAGCGTGCCCAGCAATTTAGGGTTCTAAAAAAACGCATTGTTAGCAGGATCAGCCCAGATACCTGCTAGCACCTGCGTTTTGCCCCTCTGCCCAGCCCAGCCCAGCCCACCCAAGTGCAGTATCGATCGATCACTGTCACTTACAAAACACAACACACATAACTGCAGCGTTCGCAGAGTCAGGCCTGATCCCTGCGATCGCTAACAGTTTTTTTTGGTAGCGTTTTATACAGTCGCTGACAGGCTAGGTGCTTTTTTACCTGTGAGTCTCACTACTGTACCCCTAAATTTAGAGCCCAAAATGGCAAAGCGAAGGTACACTAGTGAAGAGGCCTACACGTTTCTGAGCATGACAGATAGTGAAGAGGAAGACACTGATCTGTCAGAATCAGGCTCAGAATACGAACCTGTAGAGGACAGCGCCTCCATGTCAGATAGCTCTGACGACGAAGAAGAGGTACCTGCTATTGTCAGGCGTACCCGGCCCCGATTTTCTGATGTTGTTGAGGTGCAGGAACCGGAAGTCCCTCGTATGGAGTATAGAGCCAGTACTAGCGCCGCTCATCCTTTTGGTGAACTGGCAAGCACCAGCGGCCTAGTACACCCTGGGCGTACATCCAGCACTGCAGTATCACGTGGTGACGTGGCGAGTCCCATAAGTGCAGTTCAAGCTGGCGAGGTGGCAAGCACAAGTAGTGTCCCGCTGCCACCAAGAAGAAGAAGACAAAGAAAGGCCCGTCGTACCCATAGTGCCCTTCCTGCAGAATTCGCCTATCCCAATTGGGTGCCCACCACTTCTGCAGAACCCGTACTTCCCCCATTCACTGCCCAACCCGGTATTCAGGTGGATACAGATGATTTTACGCCACTCGATTTTTATTCTCTGTATCTCACGGAAGATCTCTATAGATCTATTGTGGACCAAACCAATTTATATGCTGGTCAACGCATCGCCGCTAATCCCCAGTTGCCGTCTCTTGCCAGAGATTGGAAACCAGTTACGGTTTCCGAATTTAAGTCGTTTCTGGGCCTTTCCCTCAACATGGGCACACACAAATTTATGCGGATGCGGGCTTATTGGTCCACGCATCCGGATGACCACATGCCCCTGTTCTCTAACTCCATGCCCAGGGCACGATACGAGCAGATCTTGCGGTTCTTGCACTTCAGTGACAATGAACTTTGTCGTCCACGTGGAGACCCTGAATACGATCGGCTCTACAAAATTCGGCCCCTCATAAACCACTTCAACCAACGTTTTGCAGACTTGTTTATTCCCCAAAAAGTTGTCTGCGTTGATGAGTCCCTGGTTAAGTTTACTGGTCGCTTGTCATTCAAACAGTACATTCCCAACAAGCGTACCAGGTACGGGGTCAAGCTCTATAAGTGCTGTGACAGGGCCACAGGCTATGCATGGAGCTTTATGGTTTATGAGGGTAAAGATAGTTACGTAGAGCCGGAGAACTGCCCTGATTACATAGGAAGCGCTGGCAAGATAGTGTGGAAATTGGTGTCACCCTTATTCGGAAAGGGGTACCACTTGTACGTGGACAACTATTACACCAGCGTGCCACTGTTTAGTCATTTATTTGATAATCAGATTGGAGCATGTGGCACCGTGCGACCTAATCGCCGGGGCTTTCCCCAGCGGCTTGTAGATTCCCGTCTTAGGCTGGGGGAGAGAGCCTGCTATCGGTGTAATAATTTGCTCGCTATGAAGTGGAGGCATAATAAGAATGTTTTCGTTCTTACCTCCCTTCATGCAGACACGACGGTCCAAATTTCTACGGCGACTGGTATTGTGGAGAAACCCCTCTGTGTCCACGAATATAACAAAAATATGGGAGGGGTGGACCTCAATGACCAGATGTTAGCGCCGTATCTAACTTCCCGTAAGACCAGACGCTGGTACAAAAAAGTGTCTGCTTACTTATTTCAATTGGCTTTGCTGAATGCTTTTGTGCTATACAAAGCTTCAGGCGGAACATTAACCTTTCTTTTCTTCCAAAGAGAGGTTGTCACAGAGCTTCTGTTTCCAGACGGTTCTGTACCTCACCATTCCCAACCAAATGCAGTAAGCCGGCTGTATGAGAGGCATTATTCTTATGTCCTCCCGAGTACCCCTACCCAACGAGCCCCCCAAAAAAGATGTCGTGTCTGTAGCAAGCGCGGATATAGGCGTGACACCCGTTCTTATTGTCCACGCTGTCCTGGCCAGCCTGGTCTTTGTCAGGGTGAGTGTTTTGAACGCTACCACACACTAGTGAAGTATTAGCGTAGGGTACAGCATTTCACAGGCTAGGCACACTAACACAGGGTCTCCCAAGATGCCATCGCATTTTGAGAGACCCGAACCGTTACAGTTACAGTTTACAGTTCAAAAAAAAGTGTATAAAAAAAAAAAAAAAAAAAAAAAAGTAAAATAAAAAAACCAAAAAAAATATAAAATATAAAAACCAAAAATAGTTGTCGTTTTATTGTTCTCTCTCTCTCTCTCTCTCTCTCTCTCTTCTCTCAAATTTTTTATACTTTACTGTTTACTGTGTTATTGTTAACCATTTTTCATGTTTTCAGGTACGCCATTCAGCTGCAGCGTGGATTTATTTATCTTGACAGCAACAGCGTTTGCTCCCACGATACATAAAGCCGCGACTCCAGTGCTGTAGGAGGTGATTTCACCACCACAGTTAAAAAAGAGCATATATGCCGAAGCATGGGGGCATAAGGGGTGGAGGAGCGATTTTGCTCCTAATGCCGCGTACATACGGTCAAAATTCCGACGGAGGGCTTGCCCGTGGAAAAGTTTGAACGTATGTACGCAGCATAACTTTTTTGCGGGAGGATGCCCCCATGCTTCGGCATATATATATTTTAGGCACAGGTTGTGTTAAAAAATGTTTTATTTTTTACTGTTTTTTTTGGCAATTGCTTTGCAGGTATGGTATGGTAAGGTTTTACTGGGATGTTACTTTGTTTTAACGTTAACCATAATTTGCTTAGCAGGTACGCCATTCAGCTGCAGCGCGGATTTATTTATCTTGACAGCAACAGCGTTTGCTCCCACGATACATAAAGCCGTGACTCCAGTGCTGTAGGCGGTGATTTCACCACCACAGTTAAAAAAGAGCATATATGCCGAAGCATGGGGGCATAAGGGGTGGAGGAGTGATTTTGCTCCTAATGCCGCGTACATACGGTCAAAATTCCGACAGGGGGCTTGCCCATGGAAAAGTTTGAACGTATGTACGCGGCATAACTTTTTTGCGGGAGGATGCCCCCATGCTTCGGCATATATAAATGGTGCATGTATGTCCATCATTAGAAGTGGGTGGATGAAGGGAGGTATCTAATGGTGGGCATACCCACCGATCAATCTCTTTTTTTTCGTTCAGACAACATGACTCTCAGTAAATAGCTTGGGGTGTCTACTTTCCAAAATGGGGTAATTTGGGGGGATTTTGTGCTATTTTGGCATTTTATGGCCTTTGCACCCTTAGAAATCCTGAAGGTGGTGATTGGTTTTCGGGGTGCCGTACGCGACTAGACTCCCAAAAAGTCCCACACATGTGGTATCCCCATACTCGGGAGAAGTAGCCGAATATATTTTGGGGTGCAATTCCACATATAACCATAGCATGTGTGAGCAATATATCATTTAGTGACAACTTTGTGCAAAAAAAAAAAAGTTTGTAATATTCCCGCAACTTGTGGCAAAATATAAAATATTCCATGGACTCAACATGCCTCTCAGTAAATAGCTTGGGGTGTCTACTTTCCAAAATGGGGTCATTTTGGGGGGTTTTGTGCTATTTTGGCTTTTTATGGCCTTCGAAACTGTGATAGGTAGTGAGGGGTAAAATCAAAAATTTGCACCCTTAGAAATCCTGAAGGTGGTGATTGGTTTTCGGGATGCCGTGCGCGACTATACTCCCAAAAAGTCCCACACATGTGGTATCCCCGTACTCGGGAGAAGTAGCGGAATATATTTTGGGGTGCAATTCCACATATAACCATGGCATGTGTGAGCAATATATCATTTAGTGACAACTTTTTGTACATTTTTTTTTTTTTTTTTTTTTAGTCATTATTCAATCCCTTAGGACAAAAAAAATAAATATTCAATGGGCTCAACATACCCATCAGCAGTTTCCTTGGGGTGTCTACTTTCCAAAATGGGGTCATTTGGGGGGGTTTTGTGCCATCTTGGCATTTTATGGCCGTCAAAACTGTGATAGGTAGTGATAGGTAGTGAGGAGTAAAATAAAAAAATTATGCCCTTAGAAATCCTGAAGGCGGTGCTTGGATTTCGGGGTCCCGTACGCGGCTAGGCTCCCAAAAAGTCCCACACATGTGGTATCCCTGTACTCAGGAGAAGCAGCAGAATGTATTTTGGGGTGTCATTTCACATATGCCCATAGCATGTGTGAGCAATATATCATTTAGTGACAACTTTGTGCAAAAATAAAAAAGTTTGTAATATTCCCGCAACTTGTGGCAAAATATAAAATATTCCATGGACTCAACATGCCTCTCAGTAAATAGCTTGGGGTGTCTACTTTCCAAAATGGGGTCATTTTGGGGGGTTTTGTGCTATTTTGGCTTTTTATGGCCTTCGAAACTGTGATAGGTAGTGAGGGGTAAAATCAAAAATTTGCACCCTTAGAAATCCTGAAGGTGGTGATTGGTTTTCGGGATGCCGTGCGCGACTATACTCCCAAAAAGTCCCACACATGTGGTATCCCCGTACTCGGGAGAAGTAGCGGAATATATTTTGGGGTGCAATTCCACATATAACCATGGCATGTGTGAGCAATATATCATTTAGTGACAACTTTTTGTACTTTTTTTTTTTTTTTTTTTTTTGTCATTATTCAATCCCTTAGGACAAAAAAAATAAATATTCAATGGGCTCAACATACCCATCAGCAGTTTCCTTGGGGTGTCTACTTTCCAAAATGGGGTCATTTGGGGGGGGTTTGTACTGCCCTGCCATTTTAGCACCTCAAGAAATGAGATAGGCAGTCATAAATTAAAAGCTGTGTAAATTCCAGAAAATGTACTCTAGTTTGTAGACGCTATAACTTTTGCGCAAACCAAAAAATATACGCTTATTGACATTTTTTTTACTAAAGACATGTGGCTGAATAAATTTTGCCCTCAATGTATGACTAAAATTTCGTTTATTCGATTTTTCTTATAACAAAAAGAAGAAAATATCATTTTTTTTCAAAATTTTCGCTCTTTTTCCATTTATATCGCAAAAAATAAAAATCGCAGAGGCAATCAAATACCATCAAAAGAAAGCTCTATTTGTGGGAAGAAAAGGACGCAAATTTCGTTTGGGTGCAATATTGCATGACCGCGCAATTACCAGTTAAAGCAGCGCAGTGCGAAATTGCAAAAACACCTCTGGTCCTTAAGGTATTTATTGGTCCGAGGCTGAAGTGGTTAACCTACATTTGAAGTTAAAACATGTGCTATGCAGAAGACTTTGTTGTCCTAAAAGAACATTAGAGAAGCATTACAGTTTGCCATTGAACATGTAGGAAAAAAATGAAAACAAAAAGGGGGGGGGGGGGGGGGGAACACTGCGCTAAACCCCAAAATTGTGTGAAAAACAAAAAAATAAATCAATGTACATATATATATACCCAAACCGTGAGTAAACACATCAAAGCTGCTGACACACAACCCAAGTTCACCACAAATAGAAATAGAAAAGTGCAGCACTAGAGTACAACTCCACATGAAAATATACACAATGTGAGAGAATTAAAGTGAAAAAAAAAATGCGTTGCCATATGCGTTGGACACATCTACCCTACGGCAATGCGTCTTACGAGCTCAGAGCGGCTATGATAGCCAAGGCCACTGGGCATCCAGCGAGATCTTCTCCTCTGTTAACAGGAGGAATTAGTGAGAAGGCATTGGTGGAACTGGAACTTTGTTTTCTACAAAAGGTGAACTTTGTCTTTAACCCTTACACATTCTATCCAAAAATGGTAAAAGAAAAGTATTGGCATCGGATATAAGTTAAGGACAAAGCATAATAGGGTTCATGTATCCAGCAAATTAGTGACATTGCAGCAAAGTCTCTGCAACAAGTTTACAGGCCTGCGTGTCTGTATTCCATGGCAGCCAAGTAGGACCATTTGCAAAGTTCATAGATCAATTAGTGTAGACAGATTTTCACTCTAAACGGATGCATAAATAAGTGGTCTGGGTCAGATTTCATTCAGTCACAGAACTACTTGAGGACTCAGGCTATAACCTTATAATAATTTTGTCTTATGATGCACCTCACTGCTCCTGTTAAGCAATGATTTGCCCTGTGACACAATTGATAAATGTCACCCAATGTTTATTCAGGAAGTATTAATTTTTTTTTTACTGCAGTATTTACCTTACAAGGTTTTGACTTTGACATTACTATTGGTTTTTCAATATTCTTGTTAACAAATTACCAAAGGAATTTGTAGATTAGCCACCTTCTTTAACCCCTTGCCGACCAGCCGCCGTCATTTTACTGCGGCAGGTCGGCACAATTCCACGAATGGTTGTAGCTATGTCGGCTCGCGGGATCGGGTTAGCAGGCGCACGCACGCTGTACAGCATGGGGGGTGCATATGCTCATGGCCAACGCAATGACCTGTTCTGTTTTGAGAGCAGTGACAGATCGTGTGTTCCTATTAGCTAGAAACCACGATCCGTCACTTCCTCTAGTCAGTCCCCTCCCCCTTCAGTTAGAAACACGTATCAGGGAACACAGTGAACCACTTGATCACCCCCTAGTGTTAACCCCTTCCCTACCAGTGACATTTTTACAGTAATCAGTGCATTTTTATAGCACTGATCACTGTATAAATGCCAATTGTCCCAAAAATGTGTCAAAAGTGTCCGCCATAATGCCGCAGTCCCGATAAAAATCACAGATCGCCGCTATTACTAGTAAAAAAAAAAAAAATAATTTGCTTATTGCGATTTTTTTTTAAATATCTAGAATACATATCAGCCTAAACTGAGAAAAAAAAAATATTTTTTTTTAAATGGGGATAATTATAGCAAAAAATTAAAACCGCAGGGGCGATCAAATACCACTAAAAGAAAGCTCTATTTGTGGGAAAAAAAATGATGCCAATTTTGTTTGGGTGCAGCATCGCACGACTGCGCAATTGCCAGTTAAAGTGACGCAGTGCCAAATCGCAAAAAATGACCAGGTCATTCAGCAGCTAATTCTTTCGGGGCTGAAGTGGTTAAACAACTGTTGGGATGGGATATCAGACACAAAAGGTATTGATTTTAATAAGACAACAAACTTAATCATGTTTGGGGAAAACCAAGTTCAATTCATGGTTCGCCTACATAAATGATGTCCTTGCTTGTTAGATCTTATACCCCGTTATGCAGTAACCATTCTTCAAACTTTCCTTTCAGGAAGTGGGATCCCAGAACACCTGCTGGAGAAAAACACCCTTGGCTGCTCTCGAACTGGTCATGGCAATGCCCAACCCTTTTTGTTTGACCTCCCCATTCAGTAGAAATACCTATTTTAATTGGTAAAGTTTCTTCTTGTCCAGCTCCAATCACCCCTTCTCCTGACCGCTACAAAGAATAGACATTTAGATCATTTAGTGATAAAGCCACTGACCTTCATTGAAGACGTTCACAGTGCTGAAGGGATAGAGGGAGGTTGGGTGGGGAAAAGCCTGGCGATGAGCTACCCAAAATATGGCTACCCGATGCACATATGGTAGAGTATTATTATACAGAATTTACGCAACTATTAATTATATCTAGAAACAATGTTTTTAAACCATGAACACTAATTGATAACATTATAAACATCATACTGACCCCCTAATTAGGGAAATCTCAACAATCAGTTTGAAATTCTAACAAACAGTCTGTGCATGGTTCCCTATAGCAGCATAGAGATAAGATTATTACTAGGAATTGTACTGAGCACTGTACTGTGCACTGTACCGTTTGGTACTACAAGACTGCATATCCGAACATTTAATATGACTGAGAAAATAGCTATCAGACTGAAACCATGTTTAATAAAATCGTGACCAGACATATGCAGAAGATAAAGTACAGTAAGGATTCTCATAAAAATGGCATATAGCCACCAGATTTTGTCTTATATAGCTGTTTTTTTTACCCTAGTCTATAACTAGGTCAATGAGCAAGCTTTTATGACTTGAAATGGGGTAAAGCAGTTCAAATATAGTTAGCAGGCTTTATTAGGAGCTTCCAATTCAATAGCATCACTGTGAGCAACAGCAACCTGATATTACAGTATTATGGAAAATAAGACAAAGAATTGGTACAGATAAACTTTAGAGAGCATCGCTGAGTGACTGCAGTCGTCTATGTGCCCCTGAGCGTAAATCTAAGAAAAGCTCTGCTGATTGTGCCACATAAGGAGAGTGCTTTGGGCAGTGACACAGATGTTGCTGATATGCTTTTTAATTTATAAGTAGGACTTTCATTCCTTTCTGAAATGATTCACAATGGTTAAACATAATAGGATGAATGATAAAAAGTGCTGTGTGCAATGTTAGGGGTTTAGCAGTATTAGGGATCCAGCTGACAAATCTTCATTTTTCGAAGCAGCTCGGCACTCAGCTCATCGTTCTAAGCTCACAAACTCTCATCTTGATTCTCATTTTTGCAGATTTGGAAAGATTTGAGTGTGACATACGGATGGCATTAAGCGCATCAAGGGTTTATGAACTGTATCACTGAGACAGAGAGGGCACGAAACTATCATGCATTCATAAAAAAAGTAGCTTGAAGACCAGCTGTGCAGACTAAGGTCAGAGCTACAAAATAAAACAAAGGGGTTTCCGCCTTTTGCTTTTCAATGGACCAAATGTGGCCTTCTATTAAAAAATAAAAAAAAATAAATAAAAACTGTACCCAGACATTTATGCATATATTATAAACACTATGTGAACTAAAATATTCAACTTGCATTACAGCAGAAAATATTTTGCTATTGTAATGCTTACCCCCACAGGAGTAGCTGGATATGACCGTTTCTCTTTTCTGCTACAACTCTTTAAACTGCTTGGACCCCAGCGACACACCGGTGTAACTTAAAAGCATGCTACCTGTAAGAGAACTGCTGTTGCGCTACGGGTGCATTTGTAGCAGATGCTGACCGATCTTCAGCTGTTCATGTACCTTGTGATTCCTGCCATTGCCTGCCTGATATCCATTGCTGAACCCTTGGCTTGTCCTGACCTTGCTTCTGGATCCTATCTCTAACTACTGGTTCCTGATTTCGTCATCCTAATGGACCCTGCTCCTGCCTGATGATTTGGTACCTTGCTGCCCCCGCCTGCTTCCGAACCCGGCTATTCCTGTGACCACGCTTGTGTCTCCTGTTTGGCTCCAAGCTGTCATCCGGGTGTCCGCAGCTCCGTTCCCACGACCTGCTGCGATTTCCTGCATCCCCAAAGTCGCATCACCTGCCTCAAGCTTCCTAGGCTACATCTGCAAGCACTCCTGTTTCTCCCTTCCCTTTGGGTCCTTCTGTCTCCATCATCAGCAGGAGATACAAGGGAGGCTGACCTCGTCACTTAAGACTCTGACCAGGTACGTGACACTACCACTCTAAAATAATGCACAGAATGTAGGCCATAAGGAAGCGGATGGTAGATTAAATGGGACTATTGGGGCAATGCAGTTGTTGCATGAATTGATAAACAGACAATTGGACAGGTTTAAAGATGTACAGCCCCAAAGGATGGCAATCCACTGAACTGTAGTGAAACAGGGTTAAGAGTATCAGAATTAACTTACCTAAAAATAAAGAACCTTGTGTGCACAAGACACATACATCTATAATAGCGGGTGGGTGTATGCATTCCTGACAAAGGTGTACCCTTGCAAGTGACTATAAAGTACCTTATGCCTTTTTGGTACACACAAATGTCTTATGTCTTTTACATGCTGGTACACACAAATGTGGAAAAGGACAACTTCTCCTGCGCACTGGTGTCTCGGTCTTCGAAGTGTGATACCGACAGTTTAAGATGGTAGTGTTAAAAAGGTCTTGCAGCCCTCCTTTAGAACATTGGGTGTTCAAATACTGGAGAAAAACAAAACAAAAAAGGAAGGCGCACTGACCTAGTGCATTACCATAAAAAGAGCTTTATTACAAATAGCAAAATGGCTACTCACAAACTAGTATTGATCAAAGGCAAAATCAATACAATTGGATCCATTGCACCGAACATCGGCACATCCAGATCTTATGTCAGATGCATTGACAAATACCTCAACGAAAATGGCTGACGCGTTTCGGGGTGAACCCCTTTCTTCAGAGCCAAAATAAGCAATGGTTCCTCGCTGGAGGCTAGCGGTATATATATATATATATATATATATATATTTTTTTTTTTTTCTGAAAGCATGTGGTCAGAAAGGTCATGGAGCTCCACCCCCAAAGAAAAAAAAAAGGTCACAAGGATCATGGCACAGTTTTTTACAGCAGACGATTCTGCACAATGCAAAATTGATCCAAGCGGCTTATGAGCTGCTTCATCACTGTTACAGGTAGGCCAACCCTCCCTACACTCCACCAACTTTCTCTTGCTCTCCCATCCCATAGGGTAGCCTGGGAACAACGTGACCAGAGAATGGAAGGGAAATCAGAAAGCCGAAGTGACAAGGATTTTGTCACTTCCAGTTTTGGTTGTTTGTGTGCAAGCGGTTACTGGCTGGTACAGCATTTGATCAAAACAATGTTGGTTTGATCAGATGCTTTGGAGGCAAGAGGAGAGATATGTAGGGTGTAAAAAAAAAAAAAAATTTAATTTTGAAGAAAAAAAAAAAAAAAAAAAACAGTCCCACGTGCATATGTATTTGGATATTTTCACTTTGGGGTGTACTCTCTTTTGTTGCCAGCGCTTTAGACTTTAATGGCTGTGTGTTGAGCTATTTTGAGGAGACAGCGAATTTACACTGTTAGGCCGCGTACACACGGGCGGACTGTTCGCCCAACTTTGTCCGCTGAACAGTGTTTGGGCGGACAGTCCGCTCGTGTGTGGGCTTTCAGCGGACAGTTTCAGCGGACAGTTGGACGGACAAGGTTTTTCGGAATTTCCGAAAAACTGTCCGCTGAAACCTTGTTTCAGCGAACAGCCCGCTCGTGTGTAGGCTTGTTCGTCAAACAAAGTTGCGCGCATGCTCAGAAAGGATTTTCACGCCGAAAGCTATAATGCAGTGTATAGGACGTCGTATTTTGCGTCCCGTCGTACGTGCCGTTCACGTCATCGCGCACGGTTTCAGCAAACTGTTCGTTCGTCGTGTGTGGCCATGTCCGTCCATGCTAATTTTGAGCGGACTGTTTGCCGAAACTGTTGGACGGACAAAGTTGGGCGAACAGTCCGCCCGTGTGTACGCGGCCTCATACAAACTGTACTCACTACTTTACATTGTAGCAAAGTGTCATTTTTCCAGTGTCGTCGCATTAAAAGATATAATAAAATATTTACAAAAAATATGAGGGGTGTACCACCTTTTGGGAGATACCATGTATATAACTGTTCCAAGTTTTTTTTTTCTAGCAAAAAAAAAAAAAAAAAGTGAAGATTTTTACATATACGCATATGAAAATGTCAGACTTGGCCTGGGGGTAACGTGGTTAAAGTGGAACTCCAGCTCCCTCCTCCCCTGAACTAAAAAACCCTACCCTCCGATTGCATAGATATCTGATGCTCAGGGCTGT
The DNA here is from genome assembly GCF_037356315.1 of Lithobates pipiens. Classification (NCBI taxonomy): domain Eukaryota; kingdom Metazoa; phylum Chordata; class Amphibia; order Anura; family Ranidae; genus Lithobates; species Lithobates pipiens. The sequence continues at coordinate 266,069,807 of NW_027507758.1, read as the reverse complement.
TTTTGTTGACATCCAGCACCACAAAACCTATTTTTCCAGGCAGCGCCTGCACAGTAGACATTCATGAGCCATTATAGTAATTTATAAAGATTACGGTAGTGCCAAAATAATATTTTACTGTTAATGACCATTTTTTTCCCAACCACCATTAACAGATAGCCTGTGAAAGACTACACAAATGCACAAAAGTGAACATTTAATTTGTTTTGATATGTTGTTTTAACTTTAGGTTCTAATGTGTCTTAAATCAAAAGTTTGGAATCACTTCTGCTGATAAATGCAGATGACTGGAGATTCCAAGGAATAAATGAGCTCCAAGTATTGCATCTTGAACTACTCCAGCAATTTCTCCTTAATTAGCTAGAACCGCTTCTATGTAATGAAAGCTATATGCACTACATAATTTCTAGTACATGCTTTTTTTATATCACCCAGTTATGCTTTTGATTACAGCAGAAAAACCTCCACATATGTGGCAATTACAGACCAAAAGAAGGGTAAACAGATTTACTTTTGGCTCTTTGCTTTGCCTTACAATGTGTAAGATGCAAGAATTTGCAACTGAAGTACGCCTTGTAATCTGTGAACAAAGCTCCTTGTAATACTTGTGCCTGCATTTGTGATGGTTAAACAGTGACAAAAAAGTATTAACTGAGCTGAATCACAATCAAACAAGCAGAGTGGGTTCACATTTCTATATCAGCATTTTCAATAGCTTTTCCTGCATTTTCTTGATTTATTTATTTTATTTCAGGTACTCATATAGCGCTGTCAATTTACACAGCGCTTTACATAAATATTGTACATTCACATCAGTTCTGCCCTCAAGGAGCTTACAACCCAACACACATTCATACATACTAGGGCCAATTTAGACAGGATCAAATTAACCTACCTGCATGTCTTTAGAGTGTGGGAGGAAACCGGGGTACCCAGAGGAAACCCACACAGGGAGAACATGCAAACATGCAAACTCTAGGCAGATGGTGTCGTGGATGGAATTGAACCAGCGACCCTTTTTTGCCAAAATATCCACACACATACACATATGCAGTTGCGCTCATAAGTTAACATACCCTGGCAGAATTTCTTGCCCATTTTTCAGAGAATACGAATGATAACACAAACTTTCCTTTCACTTATGGTTAGTGTCTGGCTGAAGCCATTTATTATCAATCAACTGTGTTTACTCTTTTTAAATCATAACTACCCAAATGACCCTGATCAAAAGTTTACATACCCTATTCATTAATACTGTGTATTGTCCCCTTCAACATCAATGAAAGCTTTAAGTATTTTGTGGTATTTGTGGATGAGGCTCTATGTGGTAGAGGTAAAGCTGCCCATTCCTCTTGGCAAAAAGCTCCTGTAAATTCTTGGGCCGTCTTGCATTAACTGCATGTTTGAGATCTCCCCAGAGTGGCTCAATGATATTGAGGTCAGAAGACTGAGATGGCCACTTCAGAACCTTCAATTTATTCAGCTGTAGCCAATGACAGGTCAACTTTGCCTTGTGTTTTGGATTGTTGTCATGTAGGAATGTCCAAGTACGTCCCATGCACAGCTTCTTGGCTGTTGAATGCAAATGTTCCTTCAGTATTTTTTGATAACATACTGCATTCATCTTGCTAACAATATTGACAAAATTTCCTGCCCCCAAAACATCCATGATCCACCTCTGTACCTTTTATCACGGGCCTTGTTGACTTCTCTCCAAATGTAGCATTTACGGTTGTGGCCAAAAAGCTCAATTTTGGTCGCATCACTCCAAATGATTTTGTGCCAGAAGGTTTAAGGCTAGTCACTCTGCTGTTTGGCATATTGTAAGCGGGATACTTTGTGGCATTTTGCATCGTAATGGCTTTCTTCTGGTGACTCGACCATGCAGCCTGTCTTTCTTCAAGTGCCTCCTTATTGTGCATCTTGAAACAGCCACACCAGATGTTTTCAGAAAGTACTGTATTCCACCTAAAGTTATTTGTGGGTTTTTCTTTGCATCCTAACAATTTTTCTGGCAGTTCTGGCTGAAATTTTAGTTGGTCTACCTGACCGTGGTTTGGTTTCAACAGAACCCCTCATTTTCCCCTTCTTGATTACAGTTTGAACACTGCTGATTGGCATTCTCAATTCCTTGGATATCTTTTTATATCCCTTTCCTGTTTTATACAGTTCAACTACCTTTCCCGCAGAGCCTTTGACAATTCTTTTGCTTTTCCCATGACTCAGAATCCAGAAACATCAGTGCAGCAATGGATGAAAGACGCAAGGGTCTGTCAGGAGTCCAGAAACTCATCGCCCTTTTATACACAAACTAATTCCAAGCAAACAGATCACAGGTGAGGATGGTTACCTTTAATAGCCAATCAAACCCCTTTGTGTCAACTTGTGTGCATGTTATCAGGACAAAATCACCAGGCTATGTAAAATTTTGATCAGGGCAGTTTATGTTGTCATTATGATTTAAATAGAGTAAATACAGTTGATTGATAATAAATGGCTTCAGCCAAACACTAACCAAACACTAACCATGAGTGAAAGAAAAGTTTTTGTATTATTTATATTCTATTAAAAATGGCCAAGAAATCAAATTCTGATAGGGTATGTAAACTTATGAGCACAATTAATTATATATATATATATATATATACATACATACATATATATATATATATATATATACATACACACACACACATACATACGTGATTGTCATTTATAAATACTTGGGTGTCTGGATCAGCAATTTCATTTTGATCTAGCAAATAACTGAAGGACAAAGTAATATTTCAGTAGTGAAATGAGGTTTATTGGATTAACAAAAAATGTGCAATATGCATCAAAACAAAATTAGACAGGTGCATAAATTTGGACACCTTTGTCTTTTTTTTTTATTTGAATGCCTGTAACTACTTAGCACTGATTAATAGGAACACAAAATTGGTTTGGTGAGCTCATTAAGCCTTGAACTTCATAGCCCTTGTACACACGGTCGGATATTCCGACAACAAAATCCGTCGGATTTTGTCCGAAACTTGTGTTGCATATACATGGTTTGTTATGATGGGACTATGTTCAGGCTAGTAGCCAATAGCTTTGGTCTAGGAATTTGATCTGAGCATGCGTGGCACTTTGTCCTATCATTTGTAGAGAATTCCGATTGGACAAAGTGCCATCGGACCATGTTGTCGGAAAATTTTATAGCCCAGCTCTAAAACTTTGTCGGTTGTATATTCTGACGGAAAGAGCCCGATGGAGCCCACACACAGTCAGATTATACGATAACACGGTCCGATCGGACATTTTCCGTCGTTATGTCCAACCGTGTGTACTAAGGCATAGACAGGTGCATCCAATGGGGGATTCAAAACAACTCTCCAATGACCTGAAAACAAATATTGTTCTACATTATAGTTTAGGGGAAGGCTACAAAAATTATCGCAGAGATATAAGCTGTCAGTGTCCACTGCGAGGAACATAGTGAGGAAATGGAAGACCACAGGCACAGTTACTGCTAAAGCCAGAAGTGGCAGGCCACATAAAATATTGGAGATGTGAAGAATGGTCAAAAACAGCCCGTGGACCACCTCCAAAGACCTACAACATCAAGCCTGCTGCAGACTATAGGCAGGTTGCTGGATTATCGTCAGCTCCCGTGTTCCCTGTACCCGCTGCCTGTACCCGATTGCCTGATTTCCATAACTACCTGGCTTTCCTGACTCGCCCTGCTCTCCACTTGTACCAACCCCTAGCTTGGACCCGACTACGCACATGCCTGCACCTCCACTTGTCTGCACAGTGTTGACCATTGGCCTGGCTTACAACTCTGCTCCTGATTCATCCTGCTGTACCTCGTATCTGATCTGCTGTGTATGACCCCTAGCCTGGCTTGACTCTGTTCCTGTTTGCTCCTCTGGAACCTGTCCTCGCACGGTTGCCCAACCTGCTAACCTGCTCTCACCAGCATCCCAGGAACCCAGCAACTATACCTGGCAACCCGTGCACCTTTGGGCACCATATTCCCTGTCCTACTCCCAGGGGTACACTGCACTCAGATGCAAGGGGCACCCTCTCAGCAACCCGGCCTCCCACCAGAGGCTTGATAGGCACAGTCCGCCATTGAGTGACCCAAAACGTAGATACGCACACTTTATAAGCGAGGGACCTCCAACCCCTCATAGAAGACTTAGACAATTGGGGCAGACGCCATAACCTATGTATCAGAGGACTGCCAGTCAGTCGAACCTGAACAGCTAACTACCACCATAACGGGCCTGTTTAATAATTTACTGGACAGACCGGCGCACACTAATGTGGAATCATCATGCACTAAGACCCAAGGGGAGAGATACAGACCCCCCCAGATGTGGTGCGTTGCTTGGTGGACTACAAGTTGACTACAAGGAAGACATACTCCGCAAGACAAGAAACAGGATCCAACTATCACATGGGGGCTCAGATACCCACATTTATCAGGACCTCTTTGGTATTACTTTTCAACACAGGCGAGACCTGAAGCCACTACTGGACACTTTGCACGGCAAAGGTATATATTATGGGTGGAAATACCCCTTCCGCCTATCAGCTACTCATCAAGGCCGCACAGCCCTGCTGCGAGTTCCCGAGGAACTACAGTTCTTTTGTGACACCCTGGGCATCCTTGTGGTGAATGTACCAAATTGGTACGCCGAGTTTCGCTGACATACACTATTGAGAAGAAAGCAGCACCGAGAAGAACCAATTGAAGCCCAGGAAACCAGATACCACAGATCAGCGTCGGGTAACAGGTCTCAGGCATCTCACAGATTGGCACCAGTCCGACTGAATCCCCGTGCCCACGGAGGGCCAGGCGTGATTTTGGGCCAAACGATGGTCAATCCCTGTACACCCAGGCCATGGCTAAGTACTGATCTATGTTCATCTTTTTTGTTCTCCCCAGTTACAACAGTTTTGATCTACAGGTTGTTTTTGCAAAAAAGTGTTTTCACGCGTTTTACTGCCCCCCATCACTGCTATCAAGCCCTCTGAAAAGGACCTTCGATCCTGGGCACAAAAGTCTAAAGCCTGGATAGGCATCGAGGAGGTGCTTTCATCATTACCTATTCACCGTCTTATATGGATAAGCCCCCATGGGACCCCAAGGGAGAGTAAGTCCCACCCCCTGATTGGCCCTACAATCCAGATCTTTCTCACTGTATGTAACAAATTGAAAATTGCCTCCTCATCCGCCCAATGACACTGCTTGACCAGAATCCGGATTTTCCTCTGGGTATCACTCACCTTAACACTACTGACATGCCGACAAAACAACTCATCAGAGCAGAACTCTTTTTTGAGGGAAAATAGTGTCTTTCCAAACCCTCACAACTCAACTCGCTGACACACACATCCACTTTTTCCATTTCCTTCAGATACGTCACTTTCTACTCCGCTCTACTCCACACTCTCAGTGGTGCAGAGACCAAACACCTTTTGAAGCTATATGCAATAGATCTGAACCCTGAAGACATGTAATTTCAGATATGTACACCTTACTGTTTGCCAAGATCTCCACCAAAGACTGTGTCCTGCCAAAAATGGAATAGATAACTGGTCATGGACATCACACAAGAGGACTATAATAAAATCTTTACCCATATAAAGTGTCTCCGCACAAAAAAACAGATACAAAATATTCTCCAGGTGGTACAGGACTCCTGAGAGAATACACAAATTCCACCCCGGCATCCGTCCTTTGTGCTGGATATGCATCGTAAGACTACGGTAGCATCCTAACAGATTCCTCATAGCTTGACCTGGGGTCCTGACACTGCTAAACAACCCCTCTTTCCATCACCCCCTCCCTCCCCTTACCCATCTACTAGTCGTACAGACAGGGTCTACTGGACTACCATTGCACCAAGAACATGCAATAATGAGACTTATTCATATAACCCAACATTCCCTATAACACACGTTGCATAACAGATACTGGCATGTAAGCAAAAAATCGATATTAGACAGAAGAAGCCCTTACCCACGTACAGCTAGTTCCCGACATGGGCATGTGGGAAAGGTGGCCATATACCCAGTATCCGGAAGTTACATACAGCAGGACTCCACTACTATGTTTCCCCTAGAAGGACCACATGTCACCTTATGGATCTAGAACTTCCTACAGTTTTAAATGTAATAAATGATTATTATATTCAATATCTTGTTTTGGATCTCTTTTGTTCTGATTTCTTTACACCTCTTGCAGTCTTACTGTATGCCAATGATAGCAATGTACTCCAAGACTGTATTGATGCTTGGTTTTGTGTGTCATTATCTGTAACATGCCAATTTTTTTAATAAAAACATATTTGAAAAAAAAAAAGCCTTTACAACTCCTTTAAATCTAAAAAAAAATTCATGAAATTGCACCTTACCAATTCGTAGGTTTGGTGTCTGCATTCGTTTTCTTTTTTTTGGGCTTTTTTACTTTATTTTCACATGGCGATCCATCCAGTAAGTCTGTTTTTTGTCAAATTATTTTAACAGACCGAGCCATTTAACACTGCAGGGTTACGTACAATGATCAGATTTTAATCATTAACAATTTGTATCCCAAAAAGAGAAGAAAATGGTTTGCTGTAACTGCTGATGTGTTAGTTGGAATTCAGTTTTAATTTGTTGCTGCAATATATTCAATTTTTGTGTTAAATACTGCATTAACTCCAGTGACCGCCATATATAGCGGTCAGCCATAACTTTATGACCGACAGGTAAAGTGAATAAGCACAATGTATCTAATAGCATTGGAAAGTCAGTGGAATAGATTAGTCAGCAAGTAAATGTGTTGTCCATGAAGTTGATGTGTTGAAAGCAACAAAGATCCATGTCCATAGCCAAAACTGTCTACAAACAGCACGTGAGAATCAGAACTGGACAACAAGAGATTTCCAGTTTTAAATACTAATATTGCCAAAGAAAAGCTGTATGGTGCAAATGTACATTGATGCTCATTTCATGGTGCTACAGAAGCTACATCAATGTGCATACACACTGGGTGTGTTAAGTTATTGCTCTTGTACGAGGGGAGGGCAGAAGGAAAAGGGAAAGGGTCCCTTGGATACTATCAACTCTTTTTTTGGCTACCACCAGCTTAAAGTGAAGTTTCTGTCATCACCACTGTACCATTGCAGCTTTGGGTTACAACAATAACCTTAATGTTCATATAACCCTATTTAAGGTCAATACTGAAAGAATCTCAGAGGCTAAAATCCATCATCTACACAGCAGAGTGTCCTATAGCATTGATTAAGGAATGACTATGCCCAATGAGCTCAGGGGAGATAGAGAATGTTAAACCAGTTTGTCAAATACCATGATAACGAAAGAAAAACAAAATAGGTTTGCTAAACCTTGTTGGCATCACAAACTAGGGATTGGTTGTTAACCTGCAAAATTAGCCCCAGTATCAGTGATCAGATAGGCTGATGTTTATGAAAGAGATGCCATACTACATTGAACACGTCACTTAAAAATTGAACACAGAGAAAGCTCTTAAAAGAAAACCTCTGCTGAAATAAATCCCAGACCTCCAGTATATGCTTGTTGCGCAAATGTCTCTGGCTTCAATACTGACTCAAAGTAAATTGACTGCAACTAGCAAAGTCAGAACTGATCTGCATACCTGTCCGGGTCAGGGACTCAAGTATTGAAGCCAATGGATCAGCATGACAGGCAAGCTTCTAGAAATTTCAGAAGGAGAGGTCAACAATGTCTATTCACACATTTGTCTCTGCACTTCCTTTCTTTCCTTTTCTCTGTGAAAAAAAAGCTGAAGACTTTAAGTACACATTTGTACAGAGTGCTTTCAAGCCTCATAAAGCTTGTTTTTCTAGGAGAGCAGGAAAAATATTCCCCCCACTGAGAGGGCATGAGCTGAGCTTTCATAGCAGATTATATATATAAAAAAGGAGATATAAAGATGGTAAACAGGTTATAAGGTAAAACTGTAGCTAAGAACACCACTCATGCTACTTTCTAAGGAGATAATTAGTAGAAATTATTGAACGATTACATGGCACACACTGAGTTAACTATATCTTTATGCACCATTATAGACACTGTAAGCTTGAGAAAAACTGATCTTGCCTTAGTGGTGATTTAGTTAATAGCACTTGCCAAGGACCATTGCTTACAACCATTCTCTCAGCAGGAGTCTACCAAGTGAAGCTGGCAGGGTAGCAATAGATAAAACAGTTTTCCCTAAGAAAGACATTATACAACATTATAAGTGATTTAAAGCTATTGGATTGATTTTCACTATACATCAATGCCAGCGGGACGTAGTTCAGTTTTCATAGTATAAACTATAGGCATCAATGCAAAAATTGTCACCCTGTACAGTTTAGGAAGAATCACTTTGCAGTATACTACATACCCTATATACTGTATATTGTGTAATTAAATGACGGTGAAAGAACTGTATGCATAAAAGGGTAGTATGTTACATGAATGCATTATTACATTGATAAACAATGAAGGCAGAGCACACCTGGACTTCAGTTTATTCCAGTGCAAAAGAACAATGATGATGTACAAAGTGAAGTTACAAAACTGGTATTACTAGACTTTGCAGTTTATTACTCCTTTTATAGCAACCGAATAGACTATGGAAATATCGTTTTTAGAAATGTGTATGATACAAGGATAATATACCCCTTAGTTGCTGCCATTACTGATCATTTAAGTTTAATATTGTATACCTGAAAAAAAAAGTAAAGAGGCAATATAAATATAGTGCTTGGCCTTCCTTCAGCCAAATGCTTTCCGATGGATTTCCTTTTTATTTATTTTTTGTTTCGTTTTTAATTCCTTTATTTTTGAAAAAGTTGCAGTTTACAGACATGTGTCAAGCAAAACAAAATAATGTAACAAGGTAAGTCTCACAGTTAGATCAAATCCAAAAAGATACCATAAAACAAGGCATAGGTGATCATGTACAGCACTGCAGAATTCAAATTGGTCAGCATACAACAGAGCATGCAAGGCACAGAGCAGCATCAAGAGAAACCTCCAATACACACGAGCTTGAAAAGTTAAAAGGAGCAGTCAGATCAGGAGAAGGAGGGGACCAAATGTCCCAGACATGAGGGGACACACAGGAGAACCAAGAGAGGTAGAGTCTCCCACCCTGGACATGTAGGCTAGGTCCAGAGGGTCAATCAGCTTGCACAATCTCCTGAAGGTAGGTGTCAGTATAGGCAAAGAATTGCCAGGGCCTCCAAGTATCATGAAAGGTCTGCTCCAGGTTGTTCAGGGTAGCTGTGAGGACCTCCTTGTCCCCGAGTTCTTTAACTTTAGAAAACCAGAGGGATTCCGATGGTGTATTCACAGACTTCCAGCATAGGGGGATGCACGCCTTAGGCATATTTACAAAAATAGGATTTTTTGTACTCACCGTAAAACCCTTTTCTCTGTAATTCACAGACTGACACAGCTTCTCTCTTTAGACCATTGGGTTGTTATGCCACCTTCAGGAGAAGACTAGGCATTACATGTTAACATGTGATAATAAAGAAAAATATGAGGGGCATGTGCTGTGTCAGTCAGTAAATTACAGAGAAAAGGATTTTACGGAGAACAAAAAAACTAATTTTTCTCTTATATTCACCGACTGACACAGCTAGAAACTTTACCCGCAAAAAAACGACAGTGTGTGGAAAAACCACCACAAAAAAAACAGAGTGCTCCTCAACGGAAAAGCACTACCCTCAAACCGCACCAAAAACTGCGGTAACGAATGCAACAGTGCATTAACTTAAAATGTACTGCGTTTTTACCCAAAAAAAAAAAAACAGTAAAATGGAAAAGATTGCATATGCAATTGCAACTATAAAGCCGCCTGCAAAACTTGCCAAAACAGGCATCACCAGATGCACTGACATCTACCTTGTAGAACTTTGTAAACGTGTAGACAGACGACCAGGTCGCCGCTTACACACTTGAGCAACAGACGACTGATGTCGGAAGGCCCAAGACGTTCCGATTGCCCTCGTGGAGTGGGCCGTGACTGGAAAGGGGGGCGCCTGCCCCTTCAAGGTGTAGGCTTGTACTACAACCTGTCTGATCCACCTGGAAATGGTGGCTGACGAGACCGTCAGGCCTTTCTTTGGACCAGCCACCGAAACAAACAGCGAGCCTGACTTCCCGGAAGGGAACCGTGGCAGACAAATACAAATTCAGAGCCTGAACCACCTCCATAGGATGTGTCAGCTTAGGATCGAAACCCTCCTGGCCAATATGATGGCCACTAGAAAGACCACTTTCTGGGAACGAGTCAACGGGGGAAACTCTGATATTTTCAAATGGCGTGTTTCTGAAGCGCCGATAAAACCAGGTTCAGATCCCACGGAGGTAACGGTGGACGCACCGGAGGGACTACATGTCGCCCCCCTTGAGCAAAAGTACTCACTATAGAGTGAGATGCCAGGGGTCGCTGAAAAAAGACAGCCAAAGCTGATATGTGTCCTTTAACGGTGCTTAACGCCAATTTCTGGTCCGCCCCTTGCTGAAGAAACAGCAGGATCCTAGTTATAGAAAAGGAGAGCGGATGGCATCCTTTCTCCTCACACATGGAGATGCAGGCCTTCCAGGTACGAAGATATATTTTCTGAGAAGATTTCCGTACTCTCAACATAGTTGGGATCACCGAGTCCGACAGACCCCGGTTCCGCAACACCTGGCTCTCAATAGCCATGCAGTTAAAGCCACTGATGGTAAAGCAGAATGGAGAATCGAACCTTGAGACAGAGGGTCCTCTCGCAATGGCAGTCACCAGGGAGCGTCTGCCACCAGGCGCACTAGGTCTGCTTACCAAAGACGCTGAAGCCAATATGGGGCAACCAGTATCACTGGGGTCCCCTTGGCTTCCACTCTGCGAAGCAGACGTGGTAACAGTTTCAGTGGAGGAAAGGCGTAGGTCAGCTGGTACTGATCCCATGTTTAGCCAAAGCTCCAGGAGGACGAAAAAGCCGTTTGTGAGCGGAAGAAAGAGGGCCCTTGTCTGTTCTTAATAATGTCATCCAAAGAGGCTCCAAAGAGCCGGTTGCCAAGGATGGGAAGATCAGTCAGGGCTTTTTTGGATGCCTGGTCAGCAGACCAGCACTTCAACCAAATCGGGCACCTCAGCACCACTGCTGACACTGAAGACCTGGATAACGGGGGGGTGGGGGGGGGGGTGGGGGGGGGGGGGGGTATCCAGGGCCGCGTCACAAACGTACTGAAGGCCATGCACTAGTTGGTCTGCTAGTTCCACACAGACAGGAAAAGCTTGCTGTTCTCCCAATTCGCGGTGCAACAGTTTTGCCCACTCAGTGTCTGCGACACAAGAGCGGATGCCAGTACTGGTTGCATGGTTGACCCCACAACTGTAAACAAGGAACGAGCCGCTGCCTTGGCCTTCCTGTCCGTGGGATCCTTAAATGCAGGAGTCCCCTCTACCGGGATCGTGGTTACTTTGTTTAACCTGGATACTGGGGGTCCACGACCAGAGGAGCCGACCACTTTTTGGGATTGCTTTCCTCAAAGGGGCAACACACCGCCATGTATTTGGGGACCAAAAGGTCCATTGCGGTCGACCCCATTCTTTGTAAATGAACTTGTCAAAATAAGTCAGATACGGGAACACCTTAGGTGAATGGCTGGGTTACGGGACCCAAAAGGGACCGCTACATCAGCAGATGGATCTGCTGGCTCCTGAATCTTCAGGGTGTCACGCACAGCTGTGATAAGTTCTCCAACTAGTGCTTTGTCGCGCACGGACCTGGACTCATCCTCACTGTCCGAACATTCCTGGTCAGCGTCATCTGAAACGACAGAGCGGGGGTCACCAGACTCAGCAGGGCCCGAGTCTGCGTCAGAGCTCTCCCCAGAGGACAGGGGGGCAGGGGCCTCTTCTTAGCACCTTGTGCCCACGCACTGCCTCCATCTTGGCAACAAATGAATTGAGGACCGCCTACAAGGCATCCAAGGGCACTGCTCATTCCGCAGGCGAACTGGTTGCAATTGCCTGGACTTCTGGGGAAGAAACACCAGTTTCTGAAGCCATGCTGACCCTACCCTGTCTGCCACCCGAAGGGGACTTAGGACAGTCCCACCCTCCTTACTGCTGCTGGCTGAGGGGCTCTGTCCCGCAGGACTTGACACCCTTAAGGGTTCTGTGCTATCCAGCAAGTGTCTGTGGCCTCTGTTGGCTCCCAGGTGCAGAGGGATCCGCTCCATGCCAGTGGAAGCTGCTGCTAATGGCGCTGAAACCGTTCTACAACGTGCTCAGGCTCAAAGGAAATGGCTGCCCAGTATAAGATAAACACTGGGAAAATGACCGCCAGAGCATATGCTGCCGCTAGAGAAAGCTGAAAAACGTGTTCAGGCTTCCAGAAAATGGCCGCTGGTGTCCAGTATAAGGACAAATCACAGGGAAAATGACCGCCGAAGCACAGGAGAGCATGCTTTTCCTTGCCCACACCTAAGATGGCCTCTGATGCTGAAACCATGAGGGACAGAGCTGAACAAATGGCGGTGATTAGCACTGCAAGGGACACGGGCACCTCCAGGGACAGAAGAGAAATAGGAGTCAGGACACAGCCAGCCAGCGCAGCCCCCCCCAGAGGTGAGAGCCCCTGTACAGACACACACACCGCTCAGCAGCCACATGCAGCATCCCCCACGGGGAGGGGGAGGGAAGATGGGGACAGGGAGAGAAGAGAGGGAGGTGAGAGACCCCCGAATCGACCTCCCAGGGAATGCCCAGCTGCTCAGCCCCATCGAGGCAGGGAGAGCTATACTTACCAGACCTGAAGAGCTGGGAGACATTCCATTACAGACCCATTCTCTGATCAGTACAGGGTTGCTGCTGGCCTCAGTACACTGTGATGCAGACATCAGTAGCCCGGTCATGTGCGCCCTGGAGCATAAAAGCTCACCGACCACCTCTGGAGCTGAGGTTTCGTCATGGCGGACCCAGCGCAGAGCTATGGCCTGCACATGCTCGATGGCCAGGCTGGGGAGACTACAAGGATAAGGGTATCCCGCCTGTCAACCAGCCCGCTGTTCATAGCAGATCACAGGATCTATCATCTTGCGCAAAAAGCAGTTTCTGCAGAAAAAAAGACAGACCGATGGGCCCGTCAGGGTTTCTAGGTCCTTCTCCTTCACTAGGCAAAATAAAACGGAGGCTGCAGTGGCATGCTGAGGGGTTGTTATCCAAGGGACTGCCCCTTGGGTGGAATTAGAAAGTCCTAGTTTTATTATCACATGTTAACATGTAATGCCTAGTCTTCTCCTGAAGGTAGCATAACAACCCAACCGTCTAAAGAGAGAAGCTGTGTCAGTCAGTGAATATAAGAGAAAAAGGCCTTATATTTCTTAATAGGTCACTTCTAGAGATGTACCAGGCATGTCGAAGGATTGCCCTCTAAATCTACGTTGGTCAGGTATTTCATTGTACTGATCACCTCTTGCCAGAAAGGTCTGAGTTTGGGGCAATCCCAAAATATAGGCAACATTGTACTTCCTTCAGGGCCACACTGCCAGCCTGTACTAGAGACCTGAGAAAAGAAGGTGCAGGGTGGTAGGAACCCTGTACCATCTAGTCAATGTTATAACTGGTCTCTTGAACCTTGGTGGCGATGGAAGACTTCTGGGAAAACTCTCGGGTGCATTTCTGACAGTGAAAATACTGTACCTTGCCTGTCCATTTGAAAGGGTTGCCTAATACACCACAACAGAGCGAAAATTGTGCATGCAGCATTTTCCCCAGCACAGTGTACCACAATGCACGCTCATGCATTGCACTGGAAAGGTGACATCTGAATAAATGGCACTGCATCAATGCTAATTATCACACCTCTGTGACATAAACAGGCCCTAAATGATTTTATCTGCTGTCTCAAAGTGGACAAAACAAGTACAGGCATTAGAGGACTTGAATTACAGGCCTAGGCTACATACAGGGTCTCAACTTCTGCTGTAGATGGTTCTTTGCCTGTCCTTGCTACTGATGCCAAGCCCTGTTCTGGCCATTCTACAGTGCAATGCCACAGCCTCTACTGACCATTAAGTTTCTATCATTAAATTGTTGAATGGCTTGGACAGGAGAAGAAAATTAATCTGGGCAGAAGTCAACATCCAGTGTACAGCATATCTACATTTTCAAATGGCTCTGAATAGAAAAAAAGGATCAAATCAAAAAGCATCATAGGTAATTGTAGAAAACATACAGTGCTTGTACATAAGCAGTAATGTTAGCTTAGATAGTGTTTAAAAACACTTCTATGAATCCATATGGTTTTGAAAAATTTGTGTGTATGGTACGGTGCAACATTCAATGTAGGATATCCCTAGGCCTTTTCTGTATTAAGTAGAAAGATGCCTGGTACATTTCTCAAGTCAAGGCGAGTACACTGTGCTATCAGAGGCAATATGATAATTAAATATCAAACCACTTGGTATTGCTACAGTGAAATGACAAAGATTAATTCATCCAATCTTTTATGAGAAATTATTTTAATGACACAAGAATTATTAAATGCTAAAGAGTTCCTGACCCTGGCAGATTCTTGATTAATGATGAACGACATACGCTACTAGAGGGGTTAAAGATCAAGAAAAGGACACACAGCAATCAACATTTCTTCTTGTGAGAATTAAAAGATATCCTGTATATAATAAAAAAAGAAAGGACTTTTACTGTTGCTATCACCAAGGTTTCTGCACACATTCCGTTTTATACCCTGGGGTGTATAAAGGAAATAGGAATATGCAAAAAATATCTTTCTAGTCTATCCTAATACACAACCCCCTCATTCCTGGTCTGGTTTATACACTGCAGGTTGAATTAAAAAAAAAAAAAAAAAAAAAAACACAATTCCTCCATCCACACTATACAGCACAAACGGCTGACTATCCCGCTGCAGCTACTGTATATTGACAGCTGTCACTGGCAGCTGTCAAAATACCAGAACAGCAGCTGCACTTGATTAGATGCAACTGCGGTTCGGTTGACAATTTTCCACACAGCTTTTTTAATTTTTTGTTTTAACAGGCCATGTCAAGTGGGAGGCAGTCAATTAATCCACCCATTGACTGAATTTCAGATGGTTTTGAGGAACCAGTCGAAAATTTAACAGTGTATTAGGCTTAACATGCCTGCTATGACTAGGGATGATGTGTGGTTTTGCAGCTACAATAGGCTCAAAATCAGGAATGGGTTCGATATTCAGAGTCCAGGGGAATTTTTGGTCAATTCACTAAGGTTCGGTTCACACAGGGGCGACTTGTCCAGGCGACTTCGCCGCCTGACAAGTCGCACTCCGTTCTGTACTATGGAACCGTTCTAATAGGAGCAACTCAAGTCGCTCCGACTTAGAAAAAAGGTTCCTGTACTATTTTTGGGGCGACTTCAGGCGACTTGCATTGACTTCTATACAGAAGTCGTTTTGCAAGTCGCCGCTGATCGTGTGCAGGTCGCGGCGCTGCATGTCGTGCCACCCCTGTGTGAACCGAGCCATAGGAGAATTAGGATGATTAACCTTGGATTGTACAGAGATTTGTTTTTGATTTCACTTTCACCAACAGTCTCTTAATTATGTAACAGGAAGGATATAGTGGTTCGTTCAGCGGACAAAGGGGGCGCGATAGTAATCCTTGAAAAAGTAATGTATACTAATGAGATGACTAGGATCCTATCCGACCCTGATACCTATTCCCCATTATTCATGGACCCTACTGTTAAGTTCAAACGTGAACTAAAAGAGCTTATAAATAAGGGATTTGACATGGGCATCCTTAACAAAAAGGAGAAAGATTTTTTTGGTTCCCCTAGCGCCACGTTTACCAGTCATTTATTCTTTGCCAAAGATTCATAAGTCTTTGGACAATCCACCAGGGCGGCCCATCATCAGTGGTATTGATTCTGTAACCTCCCGTATAGGGAAATATATTGATGGTTATTTACAACCACTGGTGATGGGCACCCCATCTTTTTTGAGGGACACTAAACATGTTATCAATATTTTACAAACTGTGGAATGGAAATCCACCTACCTGTTAGTCACTGCTGATGTGGCCTCGTTGTACACGGCCATTTCTCATCAGCTGGGTTATGATGCAGTACAGCATTTTTTAACTCAGGATAATAGTGTTTCAGTTACTCAACGGAATTCTATTTTGGAATTGCTTTTCTTTGCGATGACACAATCATTTCTGGCATGATGGAGCCCATTTTTTGCAGGTAAGGGGGGTGGCCATGGGAGCCAAATTTGCTCCTAGCATGGCCAACCTCTTTATGGCAAAATGGGAGGAGGATATTGTTTTAGGGAATAGGCCTCCAGAATTGGTGACCTGGAAAAGGTTCATTGATGATATCCTGTTTATCTGGGATGGTGATTGATAGGGTTCATTTATAGCACAATCTCCGTTCATTGTGCATGTTTGCATGTGCGTTTTCAGTATATTTGCATGCATTTTCTGTGTTTTTAGAATAATTGTTTTCATTTACATTGCATTTTCTACATTGAGTTGCATTTCCATGCATTTGTTCTGGGCTTTTCGAAAGCACTGCAGTGGTGTAAACTAGGCTCATTATGAATACATTCATTTTTCTTGCATATATGCAATTTCCCCAATTATTATACAGCGCCATGTTTCGGCCGTAGGATGGAAACTTTCTGCCCACACCCAGAACAAAATCGTTGGGCTGCACACTGCTCAACCATTCATCAGTTGACTTAGTATTTATTCAGAGAATGTATAGGTGGAGATCAGATTTAAATAAGACAGGTTCCACCTACATACTCCCTAAGAGCCGGTACACACTGGGACGACTTTCCAGGCAACTTAGCCACCTGACAAGTCGTGTCCCGTTCTGTAAAATGGAACCATTCTAATTGGAGTAACTCAAGTTGCTCCGACTTAGAAAAAGGTTCCTGTATGACTTTGGGGGCGACTTGAGGCGACAAGCAAAATCCCATTAATTTCAATGGCACCTGTTCACATAGGAGCATTTTGTCATCTGAAGCAAAATGCCTAAAGCTCAAAAAAGTACACAAGCTTCTTTTTGGGCAAATTACAAGTGTTTTTGGCCCCACACACTTCAATAGAAAAACCTGACTTGAGCAGAAGAACGCTCATAAAAGGCCTGTAAAAACGCTCAAATAGCATCTCTCCACCCCTAATGTCCTCTTTCTCTCCTCCCCCAGTGCTTAAATTAGCTAAACAAAAATATCCGAAGCTGTGGAAACACTTGTAGTACACTTCAAAAACACTTTTAAAAAGCTTGTAAAAAAGCTGCAAAAAAAGCTTTAAAAAAAAAAAAAAACGCCCAAAAAATGCCTGAAAACTATACACTCAGGTGTGAATGCAGCCTAAGGAGGGTCTAATTTCTGATACCAAAATCTGGAACGCTGGATTCTAATCTCACAGATCTAACGTGGTGGTAGATGTAGGGGTATATTTACTTTTTCCATAAGAATATTTTTCCTATTTTAGAATACTTTTCTAAAAAAATAAAATAAAATAAAAAATGTAAAAAAAATTGTGTGTGTCCAATGCCTGCTCAAATATATTGAAATAAGTGGACTGTCTCTATGGAGCGTACTTTTTCATATAACTGTAGGCGTGTGTAACCATTGTTAAATAACTAATAAGTTAGGTTGAAAAAGCTCCTTTAAGTGTACTGTACATTCAGTACGATGTGATTGGAATTTAGTTTAACATACAGTGACCCTTATTCAACATTGATGAAATACAACTGTCTGATCAATACTTGAAGCAAAGATAGGTCTCTTAAGAGAGCAGTGAATGAAATCCTCTGTGACACTGCAAATGTTGATCTGAATTGCATATGACAGGATAAACAGCACATAGACCAAAGGACTGTGGGACAATGATCAAAGTGGCAAGTTTCACTGTGACAGTTATTGCCACCCCACCGCTTCTGTGTCAGAAAGAAGGCTCAGCAATAGCATAATTAGGAGCACAGTAAAAGATGAAAACTAACAGCTCAGCAGAGGATGAGTAGCATAAAGTGTTAGAGCAATTGTAGAGTGAGGTTATAAAAAAAAAAAAAACACAACCGAAAGACGCTAACAGATGGGAAAAACACCACCTGGGAGAAGGAAAGAGACATATCATTGAACAAATGCACTAATGATCCAGTAACCTCCATTAACCTGGATGGATGATAATGGATAGTTAACTGCACATTAAGCCACTTTCTCACTAGAATGGATAGAGGTCTTTAAGCAGAAAGTGCTTGTCTAAATTCTTCAAGGTGGGATTTTACAGAAGGCAAGACTTCGGGAAAAATCCTGAGTATTTAGAGATATACATCAATACAATAAAAAAATGTAAAATTAACACTAGTCACCATTATTCGTCACACAATAAAAGGACATACCAGTGGCACCACAGAAAATAGTGATGAAAATACATGCACACAGATACATTAAAGAAGTTTTAAGTTTAAAAAAAAAAAAAAAAGGATCCTGTTCCTTTAAAGTGGGAGTAAAGTCCCTTTGTTTATTTTTACCTATAGGTAAGCCTATAATAGGGCTTACCTATAGGTACATTAAATATCTCCTAAACATGCACCATTTATGAGATATTTACTTGTGAAGCAGTTTGTGACGTCACCGCCAAATGTGCATTGGAAGCAACAACATACTCGTGCCGTTCCTCCTGAGTCCTGTGCCGTGAACAGCCACTCCCCAGCACATGTGCAGGAGTAAGGTCATCGCAGCTTATCCAATCAAAGGACTGGAGATCCCAACCAAGAAGGAAGGCCGAGTGAAAATGGAAACCCTGTCAACAGTGACAGCACGCTGCTGGAGGGCTTAATTTTAAGGCATGTGTTCACATAATGTGCTAGTATTGCCGCTTCCATACTGGAGCGGGCGGGTGTTGATGGTAAAGCAAAGCTAGTTTTAGCGGCGCTTTGCCATCATTTTAGCGGCACTGTTCGGCTGCTAGCGGGGTGCTTTTAGCCCCTGCTAGCGGGTAATGATTAGATCAAATGCCCCGTGTAGCGCCACTGCCAAAGCGCTTTGCAGGTGGCGCTTTAGCGGTGGTGCCCATTCATTTCAATGGGCAGAATTAGTGGAGGAGCAGTGTATACACCGCTTATTCACCGCTCCAAAGATGCTGCTTGCAGGACTTTTTTTAATGTCCTGCTAGTGCATCACCTCAGTGTGAAAGCACTAGGGCTTTCACACAGACGGCAGAGGAGGTATTATTTCAGGCTCTTTAGCACTATTTTTAGCCCAAAAATGCCTGAAAAACTCCCCAGTGTGAAAGGGGTCTTAGCGTTGCATACCAATACAACATAACTTTGCCTTGCGAGTTTTTATTTAGAAAAAAAAAGTGGGCAGTTTACAGTAAAGAACCATATACCGCATAGTGCTTGTGCTGTGTAATTTTCTCCTCTCTATGCTGTAAAATACCTGGTTGATCTTGCAAGTTCCTGTGTCCTCCTATGTGAACTGACCACAATAATCATGGCTGCTGGTCCATGATACCATGGGTCAGTTTATGTGACTCCGTTATCCAGCAGTCTCTCCCTAGCCCCCTCCGCCTCCCTCCCAGCCAGCTCTGGAGCCTGTGTGAGCCATCTCCTCCCCGCCCATTCCCTCTCCTCCTGCTGCTAGTCTGCTGTGGCTGTACCACAAGTCAAAGATCTTGTGCAACCCGATTATATCAACATAAAATAAAAAAAAAACAGTATACATCGACTAACTTGTAAAAGGTAATTTTTTTATTTTTTTTAAATAACAAAACATGTCTATACTACTTACCTGCTCTGAAACGGAATGGAATTGCACAGAGCAACTACCAACCTCCTCCTTTCAAGTCCCCCGTGGGTGCTCCCGGCCCCTCCTCTCTGTTCAGTGCCCCCATGGGAAGATGTTTCCCATGGGGGCACTTGTGCATGCTCGCTCCCGAACCCCACCGCTGTGTTTATTGACACAGACAGTGGGACCCGGCCGCGCCCCCCCCTTCCCTCGTCCCTGGCTTTGATTGACACGCCTGGGAAACAATGGCTCCCAGTGCCCCAGCAAAGCCGGTGAGACCCAGAAGTGAGGGGAGAGAGGAGCCGCAGATGCACACAGCGCTGGATTAAGGGCTCAGGTAAGTAAAAGGGAGGGGGGTGAGGGCAAATGTTGATGCCTAAACTTTTTTTTTACCTTAATGCAAGGAATTTAAGGTTAAAAAATGTTTAGGCTTTAGAATCACTTCAATAATCCCAAAATTATATAAAATGTCCCAACAGCGGTGGCGTTAAAAGACTGGATTTGGGGAGCCATCTGGTCTGTAGCCCGTGAGGGACTAAAAGTACATGTGACCCATGACCAATTTTTTTTTTTTTTCTGTTGGGACAGACATTTACATATGTTTTGGATTTTTACGTCAGGAGATGTACTGTTTTTATGTTGTGTTGATATATATAGGTTGCACTACATCTTTTATTTATGTTATTTTGTCAAAGGGTGGCATGAAATCACTTTATGGTGCGAGCTGCAGCTGGAGATATTGATATATTTTTAATATAATGGTAATTTTGGGTTTGTTTTTTTAGACTGCGCTGATTGCTTTTATTTTCTAGAGCAGTTCCCACATATTTCTATTTACAAATGTGCTTCAGAGAGCAATTTCTTAGTCATCCAGGTTGATTTTTACAAGCTGATCCATGATAAAAACACAGAAAAAAGGAATTTATAAATATATAAAACTTTTCCACTCACACACTGCTAAACAAGCAAGAAGTTTCCTTTCTGACTAAAGCTGCCAGCTTTTAACCAATTATACAGCTGTTCTCCGCAACATGGTCCTGCAGAGCACACCTTTCAAAGATAAAATGATCATTTCACCCTGGCTCAGCCTCCTGCCCACAATAAAAGATATGTGCCTGAAAACAGGCATGTGGCAGGTGAAAGCACTTTATATGGCTAGACACGAAGTCAAAATACAAAAAGACATTGGCAACTGCTAAGAAGCATATTCTACACATCTTTGACAAGGAGGAAACACACTCTTACCTTTAGTTGCAATTCGCACACACTGTATTTTAGTTTCCTAATGGAAAGGAAAAAAAAAAAAAAAGATAGTGAGATTTTACATTTTGCTAGCTATTATATACTATAAAATCGATAACCCTAATAAAAATAAATTGTCAGTCTTTAGAACAATACATACATTTCGATTGCCGATTATGCTACCTCTAAACACATGTAAATAAAGCATACTGCATATTTTATTAAAAGAGTTTGCATTTTATTAAAGTAGCAGATTCAAAGACTTTAAAGCTGAATTCCAGCCATATATTTTAATATATATATATATATATATATATATATATATATATATATATATATATATATATAGCATTTGTAGGGAAACAAGAGAAGGCAAGATATTAGATTCCAATTCAGCTTTAATGGCCAGTCTATTCAAAACTGATATTTCTATAATTGGAAGATGCTAGTGCGTCAATACATCAAATGATTTCCTATATGTTGAGGTTCTGGCAGCTAGGTCTTTGTTCTTATGCTTTAAGGTCTGTACACAGCCAGCATATTATTATTATTCAGGATTTATATAGCGCCAACAGTTGGTGCAGCGCTTTACAATATGAGGGCAGACAGTACACTCACAATACAAATCAATACAGAAGGGATCAGAGGTCCCTGCTCGTTAGAGCTTGCAATCTAGAAAGGGGTTCCATTCTCCCTACTGGGCTTTCATTTTGTATCATCGAGAAATCAACATGAAAAATGGGAAAACCTTATAGCAGGAATAGAGCCGGTAACATTGGCAAAGAGACCCTACCACTAATGTCTATAAGACAGACACAAATGACTTAATTCACAAGACAGAACACCTATTGCAGAGCGCTGAATAGGCAGATATAAAAAAAAAAAAGATATATATATAAATTTATTAAGCAGTTTTACTCATTAAAACCAATGAGTTATATTTTTAAGCTAGTACCTATTTAAACTTTTTGTTAGGGCCAGTTCACATCACAGACATGCAGTCCAGATGAGCTTCGAATGCATTTCTGCATGTGCGTTTTTGATGTACTTTCAATGGGTTCCAGTGCATTTTTTCCCCTCTTGATTCCATTTATGCTGTAAAGCGTTCCAGTGCAATTATTAGCAAAAAAAAAAGTGCAGCATGTTCTACTTTTGTCGACTGTCCTGGAATGCACTGCATGGTGTGAACTTTGCCTTTGAAATCCATGTAACCTCTTGCCCATGTGTTTTTAATGCAGAAAAAAAAAATGCACTGGGCTGCATGTGGCATGAACCAGTCCTGAGCGGTTAGACTGGAGTTAACTTTAAATAATACTTATTCCTATGCCGAATGTAGGAACATTTAAATACCGGTCATCAGCTCATTATACAAAGAGCAGGGCAAGATTGAGGCAAAAGCTCAAGTATTTGGTACACACCAGACGTTCCGTCCAACAAACATTGATCATTCAAAATTTGAAATCATTTTTTATATTCTAATGAAGTGTATATCTGCCCATCACTTAAATGTCCCCCAAAAACCCCACTACAGCATGTCTCAGCATTATATATATATTTTTTTCTTTTACTATGGTACTGTAGTGAGAAAATAGAAATTTCTTGAAGTTCGGTAGAGGACCAATGAATTATTTCTTAGACAATGAATTATAGTATATGCCACCACCTTTAGGTGAATGGACAGGGCAAACAGGGCAAAACCTTTGCTGAGACCATCCTTGATAAAAGCTATCAATATATCAATCATACTGTACAGGATGGTCGCTTATATGTCGCTATTGTCAAGTGATTAAACTGTATCAAAAGCTTTGCTGGGACCCCCCCCCCCCCCCCCCAAGCATATCACTATAACCCTGCCCAATCAGTGGGGCTCTAGTATTTATTCTTTAGATGGACTACTTCTGTTAAAGATTTTTTGGGTTTTTCAAGAGATTTCTTTACCACCTTTAACTGACGCTGATGGGTTTATGAGATGTGGAAATCATTGCATTCTGTTTTTTTTGTGTAGATTTTATACAGCGTCCCAACTTTTTGGGAATTGGGTTTGTATAACAACTATTTACATTTGTTTGTCATGATTTACGATTATTGTACAGTTTTTCTGGATGTTTCACAGACATTTTTTTTTCGTTGCAGTATAGGTATCCATTAATTTATATTTTTTTCTTTTCAGTAGAAAAAGTATACTTTGGTGAAGTTGCCATTAGTGGTAATCTTTACTGCTGAGCTGAATGAAGTACTTTTTTTAAAATGTCTTATTGTTTTGTTTTAATAGGGAAATCTTTAGCACAGCTGTTTTTTAGATACTTTTTTTTAACACATACAGTATGTCTAGCACTATTTATTTGTATTAACAGATTGGTGCACAGCGTGGAGCGGGTATAATTAGTTGTTTGAAAAGCCTCTAGAATAGGTCAGACTTCATGACAAAGAATTCTAGTTTAGTAAGCTCATACGTTGTTAACTGTCAGGGGGCCCAGATTCAGTGGGATGGAGCCATGTACACATAAGACCTTACTCCAAAACAAGGAGAACATTAGGTTTCCTCAGGGCCTGCAGTGGGATTCTCACTATTTACCCTTTACTCCCCCAAGCGCAGCACATGCTAAGCCAAGTACCTAACATGGGATCCGGTTCCTGAAGCAAACTTTAATACACATCAAGGGTAACCAATCTGGAAACTGCTAACAAGCCATAAGGAAATAAATGTGTCAAAGTTGGTAAAGAAATCTGGTGAAAAGCAGAAAAATCTTCTTTAACAAGAGTAGTAATCATCTAAAAAGGATAAAAACGAGAGCCTCCCAGAATGGGCAGGGTTATATGGATATGCTGGGAGGTGGTCCTAGCAAAGCTTTTGATACGATCCAATCACTTGAAGATAGCGACATATAAGTGATTGTTCTGTACAGTATGATTGATATATTAATCGCTTTTATCAATCCAGGTCACATTACGCCTGTAAAATTCTTGCAGGGGCAGCTCAGCTCCTATTGACAGACGCAGCACTAGAACTGCATCTCCCAAGGGCATTCTCCTTACATACAGTGTGTGGGCATATTCTTAGGAGTCAAATGTAGTCAAGTGAAGAGTGGTTGATAGGTGTGGGGTTAGGCAACTTTCTATAGTTCAGCAGACAAGGCTGATGATGTTGGTTAGGATATCAGTGCAGCGAACACATTGTGTTGTCAGCCCAAACATAAGTCAAGAGCTCAGGTTTCGGGCAGTGATACAATGCTATATAAGCCATAGTGACCAGATTTTCTTTCCTTAATATTTTATACAACCCCAATTACAAAAAAGTTTGGGATGCTGAGTAAAATCTACATAAAACAGAATACAATAAAATCTCATAAACCCAAATTTTATTTATAATAGAAAATAGAAAACATAGCAAATGTTTAAACTAAGAAAATGTACCATTTTAAGAAAAAATATGATCATTTTGAAATTGATGCAAGTCTCAAAAAAGTTGTGACAGGGCAATAGGTAGGCAACATAGGTGGTACCAACAAGGAAGATTTTGCAACTAATTAGGTTAATTGGCAACAGTCATGCGATTCGGTATAAAAAGAGCATCTTGGAGAGTCAAGAGTGTCTCAAAAGTAAAGTTGGGCAGAGGTTCACCAATCTGAAAAGCTGTCAAAAAATTGTCAAACAAATTCAGAAGAATGTTCCTTAAAATAAAATTGCAAACAGTTTAAATATATCATCTACAGTACATAATACCAAATTATTCTGAGACTATAGACAAATCTCTGTGCACAAAGGAAAGGGCTGAAATGCAATATTGGATGCCTGTGATCTTCAGGCCCTTAGATGGCACTGCTTTAAAAATGGCCATGATTCTGTGACATCATTGCAAGGGCTCAGGGATACTTCAAAAACTCACTCTCTGAACACAATTTGCTGTGCCATCCAAAAATGCAAGGTAAAGCTCTATTATGCAAAGACAAAGCCATATCTGAGCATGATCCAGAAATGTGGTCGACTTCTCTGGGTCAAAGCTCATTTAGAATGGTCTGTTGCAAAGATGAAAATTGTTCTGTGGTCAGACAAAATTTGACATTCTTTTTTACAACTATGGACACCACATTCTCTGGACTAAAGAGGAACGGCACCTTTTGGCTTGTAATCAGCTCTCAGTTCAAAAACCTGCATCTCTGATGATATGGGGATGCATTTGTGCATATGGAATGGGCAGCTTTCACATCTGGAAAGGCATCATCGATGCTGAAAAACATCCATGTTTTAGAGCAGCATATACTCCCATCCAAACTGTCTTTTTCAGGGAAATCCTTGCATATTTTATCAGGTCAATGCAAATCTGCATCTATGACAACAGCATGGCTTCATAGTAGAAGAGCGTGGGTGCTTAACTGGCCTGCCTGCAGTCCATACCTTTCACCTACTGAAAATATTGGGCGCATAGGACAAAAGACCCAGGACTGTTAAACAGTTATAATCCTACATGAACGCTAACACAGTGCTCTACTAGTATAAAAAAAAAAAATCCCCCATCAAAAACATTTATCACTGTATCACAATATATATGTAAAGTCCCAATATCAAATGTTTGCAGCATCAAATTCTGGCATCAAAGGATTTTGCATCAAACTGTGCATAAATAATATCCAAAGTGCTCTCATCAACAAGTGTGCTCTGGCCACTTACCTCACATTCTGACCTGTTTTATAATCCTATATGGGACAACATTCATCTCCCAAATCTCCAGCAACTGAGTTTGGAAAGTCAGTATATCTATATTCATATAAGCATATTGATGGTAAATAAAGCTGTTTTTATGGGGATTCCTGCCCCATTAGCTTTTTTAACTTTCCCATGTCCTTTATATCACATCACTTGTTCATTAGGAGCTAAGCATTAAAGAGACTGGAGAGACTTTGGGATTACCATACACTGTGCCTTAAAAGTAGATTGATACTCACCTCAGCTCCAGCGATGTGGCATCTTCTATCTCCCCGCTCAGCCACTAACATTTTCAGGCAGCCAGCTTGAGCGTCTCAATCTCCGGCTCCTGTCATTGGCCAGGCAGGGATGACGTCATTCCTGCGCATGCTCAGAAGTTTAGTCATTCTGCATTGCCAAATTTGTACAGTGAGAGGAAGAGTGTGGGAGAGAGGGAAGAGTTTGCTACACATTTTTAAGCAATACTACACTATAGGAGTTGAAAAAGAGAAGTGTGCGCAGGATGGTAAGTCAAGGCTGGTCTATGAAATCCCAAAATAAGACAAGAAAAAAACCTAGTGCACAAGGCACAGCAAATGCCCCTGGGGATATTAATTCAGATACACCAGTCAGTAATTAAAAATATATATATAAATTTTTATTGAATAAAGCTTTATTCAATATAAATTATATATTTTTTTTAATTACTGACTGGTCTATCTGAATTAATATCCCCAGGTGTATTTGCTGTGCCTTGTGCACTAGGTTTTTGTTCTTGTTACATTATAGGAGTTGAAGATACTTGTATGAGAAAGTGAATAAAGGAGAAGACACAAAGTTGGTGTTTGAATGATGTGTTGCTGCCATCAACTTCAAAATGACCTTATTTTGTTCTTAAAATTGTACATTTTCTCAGTTAAAACATTTGATATACGTTTTCTATTGTGAATAAAATAAGAGTGTATAAGATTTGCAAATCATTGCATTTTGTTTTTTACACAGCTTCCCAACTTTTTTTTGGAATCGGGGTTGTATATTAATTATAATTGCTGCAGGAAGAATTCTACTGCTCGTTAATTAAAGTTCACACCTACCCAACAGAAAAGCACCACAGTGGCATTATATTTTTATAGTTACAAATATTCTGTTCTCTAAACTACTTTATTCTGTAACGCTTAACAGATTACAGAAAAGAAATATAATGAATCATATCAGCTCTGGCCTATGCTTTAAGCAAACAGTAGAATGAGAACCGTTATATAATACTTTAGAAAGCAGCAGTTGCTAGATTACTAAGATTAAATAAAACATAGTTCAAATTTATACTATTTATACTTTTATATTTCACAGCAAGAGGTATGTGATCATTGTATTTAATTTGGTAGGCTATTAGACAAACACAAATCAATGTGTCAGGGAGATCAAACAGAGTCTCAAAAAACAAATACAATTCCAAATATGGAAGAGTCTTAACTTGGGTCCATAATAAGGAAGCTATGCCATCTCATCATTGTACCATTTTGCTCACTAGTATTATTGCTGCACAAAAGCATCACCAACAGATTGCTGCTAATGAATATATAAAAAGCATTGGTTTATCCTGTAAACTGGAAATGCACAGCCTCAATCCAAAGAAATAATGCCTTCTAGTAGAACTACTTGACATACAGCAAGCATAATCATTCACATCAGCAACTTGACCTCTATTACCACAGGGGCAATACAATAGATTTGCAAAGTAATAATTTCACAGATATCATACTATCAAAGCCGCAAACATCAACAGTTGAAAAAAATGAGGAAAAAAACCCCTTCAATATCCTTTTATTTATCCATGTTCAGGTACAGATCCCATCAATCTTACTGCATATCCTAGCAATTTCACCTAATCCCCAGACACCTGGCATGGTGACAAGGATGTTGCGATCTCCTACTTATTTAGAGGAAGAGACTCTAATTGGATTTTGAAGCATCTTGTGTTAGTGCTCTTCATGCTGTGCTTTCCTTTAATTCTGTTTAAATAAGGAAATCATTCACAGGTACCAGACTTGGCCTCAAGCAGACCTGTAGTACTTTTAGATTTCTGATCTTATCTGGCTTCCTCAAGCATGACAATAAAAAAGCAACAATACCAGTAAACAAAATAAACACTATTTTTAAATGTAGAAAACGCTATTGTATGTATCAAAGAAAAGAATGACTTGATCCTTCTTCCAAGGGTTACCTGGAAATTTTTGCAAAAAAAAAAAAAAAAAAAAGGCCCTGGGGGGGGGAAACCTTTTCTTTTCTCACTGGAGTCTGCCACAATATTTTCCCAACTAACATAGGAAAATCTATTTTTGTTACGAAGCACTGCCAATGCTTTGAAGCACTTTTTATAACAGAGCCCAGTGGTAAAGCGATTTGTCACAGCAAGAGTGTCAAGTAGTGTATGGCCAACCAAAAGCTTTTCAACCAAAGCAATACATATTCTCAAAAAATAATCAATATTTTAGGAGTGTTGATGCCAGTTGTGCACACCTCAGCACTTTAGAATTGAAATTTCTGTACAGACTGGGCATTATGGACAGATGCAACCAATCTCGTCCAGGTAGAGACAGGTGCTGCCTACAGTTACCCATCAACATGAATGGCTGTATGTGGGAATACTTGTATAAAACGTGCACAAGTATAGGAGGTTTTACATCTGTACCAATGGCTACACTGGCAAGAATATATGCTCAATGTTTACATTTTATGGCTAGAGGTGGCCATGTGCATGAGCCCTTGTGTTCTTATTCCCAAGAATATCACCTTTATCTGTAGACACTATTTAAAGAAATATCTAATTACTATATTATTATTATACAAAATGTATTTAGCGCCAACAGTTTGCACAGCACTTAACAAATTGAAGGCACACATTACAGTTAAAATACAATTTGGTACAAGAGGAATCAGAGGGCCCTGTTAAAATCTAAGAGGGAGGGTCAATTGATACAAAAGGTAATAAACTGTGGAAAATAAGCTGATGGAGAAAGTAAAACAGTTTATGAGTTAGAAGCAAGATAAGCCTTTTTAAAAAGAAGGGTTTTCAGGGATCGTCTAACGATGGATAGATTAAAAGACAGTCAGACACATTGGTGTAGGGAGCTCCAAAGGATAGGAGAAGCTCTGGAGAAATCCTGGAGGTGAGCATGTGAGGAGGTGACAAGGAAACTAGAGAGCAGGGGGGTCTTGGTTGATATTTTGAGATCAGGCTAGTGATGTAGCTGGGGCAGAGTTGTGTATGGCTTTGTAAATTAAATCTAATGTCTGCCTGCTCAAATACGTTGAAAAAGTGAACAAACTCCATGTGGTGTACTTAATTTTATATATAACTGTATATGCGTCTATAATTTAATGTGCAAGTAAAAAAAAAAAAAAAAGACAGATCCTGTAAAGGCTGCACACATCAGATTCAGCACCTACGGTAATTACTCCACAACAGAGTGCACTGTCTTCTATACAGTATAAAGTCTCCAGTTTAGTGGAGGAAGTGGCCCGTTACTACTACCCTTTAAATTCCAGTCTATTTCGGACCTTGTTATTGGGCACCATTTCAAAATGATTTGGATCTTGGGAGAAATATGTAGCAAGTTCCTGCAATTTTCACTTAGGAAATGTAATGTTATCAACATGCAATTTGTACAAGATGAGCTTTGAAACTCAACTTTGAGTGACATCTGTCCAGGATCAAAAAAAAACTGAAGCAAAAATATAATACAACAAAAAGTACAGGAAATGTAGTCTCACCTTCTCAACACTGCTCACAGCCTGAAAGTATATATTATAACCTTTACGGGGAAATAGAGGGGCATTCCAAAATTCTCGGTAAGTCTTATTGTCACCAACAGTAAAAGGTGCAGCTTCAGGAAGGTTGGAAGGAGGAAGCTCTGCAGCAAAGTAGTAAAGGGGGCCACCACTTCCAGCATTGTTGTATGCTACAGGAACCTGATAACACTCCATTCCTCCAGTCTCCCTCTTTGTCCGATGAGGGTTCAGCTCCTCCACGACAACCTGATATGCACTATGAAAAAAAAAAACATACTTTTTACATCACAAAAAGTAGAAATGCCTATACCAGCAGGTTTTTAAAATAATATCCCATTAACTATAAAAAGCAATCCACAATTATATGCATTGTAATATACATTATATCAAACTGTAGTTTGGAGTATTTTCATATACTCCATATAAAGGAAATTCTAATGTTTGTAGCTTATTCAGCACTTATTCATATTCTAGAGCCAGCCAGTTTAAGCCAAGTGAACTAGTATGTTTTGATTTTGGAAGGAGGAAAATCCCACACACGGGCATAACATGCACACTCCATGGGCATACACAATCAGCCATAACATTATGACCACTGATGGTGAACGTGAATAACACTCATTGTTACAATGGCACATGAAAGTGGGTGGGCTACATTATGTAGCAAATGTACATGTTGTCTCTAAAGTTGATGTGTTGAAAGCAGAGAAAATGGGTTTGTGTTAGACGGTAAATACTCTATGCTTCTGATCAAGCCTCATACATATCCAGCAGCTGAACACTACACTATGATCTTAAATTAGACCATAGTCACAAAATAAAAAAAGGAAATGTGCAGTGCTATATCTTTAATACCTTTTGTAAAGGGTAGCATTTTACGTTCTTAAAACAACATCTGATACCTGGTCTGTGCAATGGTATTCTCCTCCTCTAGTGGAGTCTTCAGCTTACGCTCTAAGCTTAGTCTTATTAATTTAAGGGGCTGCAACATTTTGAAACATGAAGTGGCACTGTGGAAAGCACCATCATTGAAGTTTCTTCACTTCACACTGAAGTGCTTAAAGGGCTACTAAACCTTTTTATTTTTTTTTAAATAACATAAGTCATACTTACCTCCAGTGTGCAGTTGGTTTTGCACAGTAACACCAATCCTCCTCTTCTGAAGTCCATCAGTGGCACTGGTGGCTCCTCCTCGAGTGCCCTGGAGAAGCGCTCTCGTGTCCTGCATCTAATGACACAGAAAGCAAGACTTGGCCCCGCCCCCGCATCATTGGATTTGATTGACAGCAGCAGAAGCCAAGGCCTGCGCTGCTATCAATCTATCCAATCAGTTCACGAGACACCAGCCATATGGCGTCCCCGGGGCGAGAAAAAACAGGGCTCAGGTAAGTGAAACGGGGGTCTGGGGGGGCTACAGCATGAGAAGTTTTTCACCTTAATGCATAGCATGCATTAAAGTGAAAAACCACAAGAGTTTACAATCCCTTTAAAGCAAGACACTTTGCAAGCATGATAATTTTCAAGGAATATATACAGTATGCATTTCTATGGTGAAATCAGTATGAAGAAGCATTAAGATAATTACTTAAAAACGCTTTAATCATTTTTTTACACTGTTCAAGTTGCACAAATATTTACGATTTGATATGGAGATAGAGCAATAACACGCATTTGGTGTAACTTAAATGTCTTAAAGCTATAGCTCTACACTTTTCCCTTTTTAAACCGCACATTTTTGAGTGACTGTGAAAAAGGCCAAACTGTAAAAGCTAGACAATTGGCATCAGAGCAACTCCATAACTGCAGTGGGATGCTCCTGGTCTGTGGTGCTCGAGACCTAACAAAAGTGACCCAAGGAAGGAAAGCCAGCGAACTGAAGACAGAGTCATGGGCAGCCAAGAGTAGAGAGTGAAGGCTGGCCCATGTAGTCTAATCCAATATTAGAGTTATTGTAGCTCAGATTGCTGAAAAAGTTAATGTTGAATCCAATAGAAAGGGGTCAGAACATATAGTGCACCTCAGTTTGTTGCATATGGTTCTAGCTCAGGGTGCTCATGCTGACC
Source organism: Lithobates pipiens (assembly GCF_037356315.1). Lineage (NCBI taxonomy): Eukaryota > Metazoa > Chordata > Amphibia > Anura > Ranidae > Lithobates > Lithobates pipiens. The sequence continues at coordinate 266,038,213 of NW_027507758.1, read as the reverse complement.
CATGTCCACCACCAAAAGCACCTACAATGGGCATGTGAGCTTCAGAATTGGACCATGGAACAACTAAAGGTCTTGGCCTCCAAATCTAAATCCAATCGAGCATTTGTGGGATGTGCTGGAAAAACAAGTCTGATCCATGGAGGTCTCAAACAGCAACTTAAGGCTTCAATGCACACTAGGGTTTTTCATAAGCTCAAAAAAAACTTGAAAAAAAAACCTTGAAAAAAAAACGCTGGATGAAAAATGATAATAGCCAGCTTCTAGTAGCATTTAATAGCTTTTAGAGCAGGGCTCTCAAACTGGTGGCCCTCCAGCTGTTGTGAAACTACAAGTCCCATGAGGCATTGAAAGGCTGACAGTTAAAAGCAGGACTCCCACAGGCAGAGGCATGATGGGACTTGTAGTTTTGTAACAGCTGGAGGGCTGCCAGTTTGAGACCCCTGTTTTAGAGGTATTTAGGGGCATTAGCATTTTATTAGCAGTTTTGCAGCACATAAAGGGGGGAAAAAAATCTAAAAAACAAAACAAAAAAACTATTTAGAAGCACTTAGGAGCATTTAGTGTTTTTTCTACTGGAAAAACGCTCCAAGAAACTCTACAAAAACATTTTGTTTCTGCTCCTAAAAGTTGAAGCTTAAAAAAATAACACTATTTAACTTCTGGGATCTTTAAAAAAATGCTATGGAGACTAAAAGGACTGCGGCTGACAGCTTGGTACCAAAGCATACCTTCAGAGGTCTGGTAGAGTATATACCTTGATTGATCAGGGCTTTTTAGCTGGCAAAATGGGGGCCTATCCAATATTGAGAGGGTAGTCATGCCCCTGATAGAAATTTCAGATGAGGTATACAACAACAGGGCTACCCAGTGTGGCACAGTACAAGTGAAGTATAATCTAAATCAAGTCTTTATTGGATTACATTATGGAGATTCAATATTCTAGCTTATAAACTTATGTTTATAAAAGCATGTTTATATTTGGCAAAAATAATCAATTTACAATATAAACCTCAAAAGGCCTCTGAGCAAATTTTCTTTCTTAGTATGATATTTTTAAATCGTGTTAGCATTTCCCTTTCAATTTACATTATGGGAGGCTCAGACCCTGGGCCAAACATAATGACTGGCTATGGGCTCTGCTTGAGGCATCGATTTGCAGTTGTCATTGCATTAGAGACAGGAAATGCTGACAGGCATCTCCACCTCCTGAATATAGAGAACTAAACTATAACTGACATACTGTAATACAGGCACAGATGGACAGAAATCTGTCCACTGTACCGAAATAGACTGCCTTGCATCTTTACAGTTGCTGAAGATATGATCCTTACAAATGTTTAAAGCAGATGGTACATAACCTGCATTGTCTTACAGTCACTGCAAAGAAACAACAAAATATAAACATGCAATGTATACTGGCTACTATACTTATGTAAGCTCAGTTTGACAGCACAGTTGTCATGTGACCTGTTGCATTAAAGGATACACGTGCTTGGAGCTTAAAGTCTGAACTAAAATAGCAACATTTTGCCAAGTTATAGGGAACATTACAAAATCTTAATTGTGCCTAAGCAGTATCCTGACAAATGTATAAGGTTTCAAATTTCTTGCGAAAATGATCAGTTTGCTTCCTGGCACGTAAGGGTACCTAGGCACTCGTGAGATCTAAGGCCTCTGACTGCTAATCTCACAATATTTACAAGTAATATTTAGTAATGCCACTACTCTGCTGCTCACCGGTTTCCTGGATGGAGATTCTGACATGAAGAAAAGCCCTGCCTCTATCAAGAGAGCCCACAAAGCCAACGTACAGAACAAGGAAAGGTAAGTCACTAAACAGAAAAGGATCAATGGCAGAGAGTCTACAGGCAATGCTGGCAAGTGGTCATCATTCCTCTGCCTGCATTTTTGGAAACTGCTTTAAGAATTCAGCATCTCTTTAGGTCTCATTCACACTGAACATTTTTGCTATCTCTCCTAGACTCCCTTCCTCCTGGCAGTGGTGTTTTGGCAGAAATAAAGCTCATAAATTTAATGTAATATGTTAAGGTGAGCCAAGCACTTGAACGTTCATTAATTTCACTGGCCAGAAAAATAATTTATTCTGGCCATTAAAATGAATTTTAAAAAATGTAAATGAAAAAACACTCAAGCACTAAACGTGTCTACCCTTAACAAGTGTTTATTTTTCTTCCTGCCAAAACGCTGCTGCTCCTGGATGCATTAACAGTGTTTTTTCGTTTTCTTTTCCTTTCGGCCTCCAATTGCGTGCCTCCCCCCCAAAAAAAAAAAAAAAAAAAGACAGACAACCCCATGAGCAGTGTCAAAAACATCCAGTGTGCATGAGGCCCTAAAGCCGTAGTAAAGTCTTTAAGAAAAAAAAAATTGTTTCCACCTGCAAGGCAATATAATGTGCTAGTATACATTGCATGCTAGCACTAGAGGTCGACCGATATATCGGCCAGCCGATATTTGCCATTTTTTAATTAATCGGCATCGGCCGATTGTGCTGATAAAAAGGCCGATTATAACTACAGCACGACTTGCAAACGACTTCTGTAATAGAAGTCAGTGCAAGTTACCTGAGCCTTCATAGAAGCAACTTTCCTCCTCTCTGGGCAGTCTGCCAAGAAAAGAGTAAAGAGATACAATGTTTACACTTATGAATGAACTCAACTCTGTGTGTAGGAGTTCTCAGTTTAACCATTTAAAGACTAAATCTTTTCTGACACTTGTTGCTTACAAGTAAAAAGCCTGCATTTTCTGCCAGAAAATCACTTAGAACCTCCAAAAATTATATATATTTTTTTCGCAAAGACCATAGGGAATAAAATAGCGGTTGTTGCTATATTTTATGTCACACGACATTTGCGCAGAGGTCTTTCAAACGCAATTTTTTGGGAAAAAAAAAAAACGGAGTTAGACTTACCGGTAACTCTTTTTCTTGGAGTCTTCCAGGACAGCCTCTGAGATATAGGGCTCGTCCCGGAGGGAGGAGCCCTATATCTCAGAGGCTGTCCTGGAAGACGATATGAGAAAAATACACTAATGATTTAAAAAAAAAAAAAAAACAGTAAAGTTAGCCCATTTTTTTCGTCCAAAAGTTTTGACTACCTGTTTTTATTTAAAATTTAATATATAGTTTTTTTTTTTAATCTAAATTATACATAAAAGTAAACTGATCGGAGGTTTGTTTAAATGTAAGAAATTTTCTGTATCACTTATTAAGGCTGCTTTCACACTGGAGCGGGCAGGCATTGATAGTAAAACACTGCTAGTTTTAGCGGCGCTTTACCGTCATTTTAGTGGCGCTATTCGGCGCTAGTGGGGGCGCATATAACCCAGCTAGCAGCCGAGGAAGAGGTTAAATGCGCCTGTGAATCGCCGCTGCCAAATCGCATTGCATGCACTTCGGCATGAATTTCGGCAATGGTGCCATTCATATCAATGGGCAGGAGTGGTGGAGGATACACCACTCCAAAGGTGCTGCTTGCAGGACTTTTTTTTTACATTCTGCCAGCGCATCGCCTCAGTGTGAAAACACTCAGGCTTTCACACAGACTGCAGGGGAGCCGTTTTGCAGGCACTTTACAGGCGCTATTTTTAGCCCAAAAGCGCCTGAAAAACGCCCCAGTGGCAAAGGTATCTGTTAGATTTTATGAGATGAAGGGGGGGATAAAAAAAAAAAAAAAATCGGTCTAACATATCGGCCCCAAAAAATCGGCATCATATATCGCCCATCGGCCACCATGATTTCTAAATATCGGCATCGGCCAGAGAAAAACCCACATCGGTCGACCTCTAACTAGCACATTATGAAAGACCTTAAACCAAGCCCTCCAGTGATGTGCTGTCACTGCTACAGAGGCTCCCATCTTCGCCCAGTCTTCCTTCGGGGTTCAGGGACTCTGGCCATCTGATTGGCCGAGCCACAATGTTGTCACTCGTGCGCATGAGTCGCAGCACACAGCTCTAAAGGAAGAGCACAGGTATGCATTGTCTCCAGAGCACACGCGCAGGTGATTTCACCGGCTGCTGCTTGCTAGAATATCTCTTAAAGAGGAAGTAAACCCTGATGAGTTTACTTCCTCTTTGATTCCCTGCAAAGGTAAAGCATAATGGACTACTATGCATCGCATAGTAGTCCATTATGTGTCACTTACCTGACACAGAAGCCAGCGAAGTCACCGCTGTCCCCTGTAGTCCGGAGCATCCATCTTCTCGGTGGGTCTCGCTGCTCCGCCGCTGTCATTCGACGAAGCCGCGATGACATCAATCCCGCGCATGCGCACGGAAGCCGCCACTCGCGGCATATCGCTGTTGAGAGTGGCGTGCTGAGTGCGCCTGCGCGCCGCAGACAGCGGTGCCTGCGTTTTGGCAAATATCTCATAAACCGTGTAGGTTTAGGAGATATTTCTTGGACCTACTGGTAAGCCTTAATCTAGGCTTACCTGTAGGTCAAAGTGGATTGTAAGGGTTTACAATCACTTTAAAGGGTTCACGTTTAGGAGATACTCATTTTACCTACAGGTAAGCTTTATTATAAGCTTACCTGTATGTAAAAAAACAAAGTTTATTACCACTTTTAGATCAGGATTACAATCCTTACCCCAATGCCAGCACCTTAAACCAGAATGTAATTGTAGGATTTAAGTCCCTGGCTATTTTTCCTGGAGAGCAATGCTTACCTTTTCAGTATTTCCACCTACTTATACAATACTATGCAGTGGACTGAGGCTGGGTCTGGCCGTAAAAAGTATTAGCCATTCTGTCCATTCTCAAACTTCAGCTCATTCTATGACTAGTCCACTCCCCAAAAACATGTACAGGAATCTGGTTGTGACCGTGACAACAAAGATTTTATTATATATATATATATATATATATATATATATATATATATATATATATATTCAGCATAAGGCATATTCAGCATAAGGCAGTGGAATCTACCTGGAAGGTAAATATGTTTATTTAAATTCTTTCTGCACAAGACAGGAAACGTTTAAAGTGCACTTGTATGACATGAAAGCAACGTGACTTTGCCACACGTCTTGAAGCAATGCGTGTGTAATCTTGAGGTCTATGGACCTCAAGTCGCACCAAAGTCGGACCAAAGTAGTGCAGGGGCATTGTCATTGGAAATCGCGGCATATGACCTGTCATGTGACTTTGCAGTCTCAAGTCACACAAGTGTAACAGGGACCTTACAGTTTAAAGTGAAAAGTTATAGGGTCATGATAAACATAAAATACACTAGATTAAATAAAATAAGTGCACATTTATAATGCAATAACACAAATTACAAAAGCAAATGGCAGGGTTTAAAACATGGCTAAAAAACCTCATACAACAGGAAAATTCTTCCATGCTGAACTTATAATTATGACCCGAAACTATATATATATATATATATATATATATATATATATATATATATATATATATATATATATATATATATATATATATATAATGTCCTCTGCTTACCCTGATCCATTTGGTTTAGATCATCCTGACCTATGCTTCTGCCTTTTCCCTTACAAGAAGTTATTGGTCACAGAGTACTGCTCATTACCAAGCATTACCGTTGACAATATGCACTTTCCTTAGACAAGCGGTGTTGAGAAAACACAACAAAATGAATATAAAGACTGTATGAATGCCATTACTTCCACCTAGTCATTTCAGCAATTTTGCTGGTGCTGTCTAAATAATGCAGTCAATTTTTTGGAGATGAGCGGAATGTCATATAAAATTGTGCTGATGTTCTCTAAGGCTGCTATGGCAAAGGCAAACATCCCCAGCCCTAAAAGCATAGAACTGGATGAAATATGACTGGAGTGAAGCTCAGCCACACAACAAAGCAGCTTCCTCTGCTTCCATATGAAATACAAGTCTAATACATGTGCACACAGCTTCCAGTCAATAGCATCAAAATTTAATAATAAATGGAGCTCAGCTGACACAAACCACAGAAGGGAAAAGAAATTCCATAATTGACAGAGACAGCAGAGACTTGTAAAGTTCCAGGAAGCCTTGTCATATCTACAATTACAGATTTCAGTAATGAGCCTTCCATTCAGCTAACGGGCTCTTGGCAATAAGGAGGATAACCCTTCAACAGCTGACAATCTGGCCAACATACCTGTCAGGAGCAGCAAAAAAAAAAAAGATTGCCAATGTTCTGTAAATGTATATTATACAGAATTACTTAACGTACACACAAGCATCTGCACAAGCAAACAAAGCAAAGAATTTTGGGGAAAGGAAATGAATGACATTTATAGACAACCAGGATTTAGACTATTCATTTTTATATTTTGTATAGACAAATTATTTTGTATCCATATTCAACTACATTAACCACAATAACTATTTATATAGACTAGCTTAGTCACTATATGTTGGTTACATACAAGTAAAATAAAATAAACCATGTTCACATTGTTAATTAGGGATGTGCCGGTATCAGCTTCTTTAAGACCCAGTACTGATGCACTTTTTATATAATATATATATATATATATATATATATATATATATATATATATACACACACACACACACACACATATATACATACCCACACACACAGATTTGCTGAGTTTGCTATGTCTACTGTGTCAATAATAGCCCCACTATTCCATATATATTTTTACTCGCCAATACCAATTACTGCTACCTATTTGTCCCTTGAATGCATTAATTTTTTTTTATTTTTTTTTTTACACATAATGCCAAGCTCACCTGCCTTTGCCCTGATGGTGTAGCGGTAGAGCACTTGCCAGAGCTTCCGATTCAGCATGACATTTGAAACAAAAGGTTTTTCTGTGACGCAGGCTGGCTGCAGTGCGACTTCAAAAAGATACGATTTACAGTCTGGTTCAGGTATGATTTCCAATGTCATATACTTAACAATGCGCACCTGAACCAGTGAACAAAGTTGCACTGGACAGGGTTTGAAGTCACACTGCAAACTGGCCCTGTGTTCATATGTGAACACAGGCTAAGGTGTCGATTTTAGTATCAGAGCTTTTGCACGAGTACAAGTACTCATGCAAATGCTTAGTATGGGCACCAATACTGGTATTAGTGCAACACTATTGTTAATCAATATTAATTTTGACAGACTTGAAAACACTAAGGCCTGGCTCAAACTAGTACGACTTCTGATGCAACTTGAGTCGCACAGATTGCATGACACGGGAAATCTCATTGCTTTCAAAGATGCCTGTTCTAACGAATATGATCAAGAATGGAGTGATCTTGGAAAATGTTCCTGTACTACTTTGGTGCAATTAACAGTGCAACTTGGCCACACAAAATATGCAAAGTCACACCACATTATCACACTGAAGATCAAAGTCGCATTGCAGTAGTGTGAACCGAGCCCCGAAGTTACTTGCATTAAACTACTAATGGACAATGAAAGGAAGACTTTCACACTAACAGAGATGTTGGTAAGGCTGGAAAACTATTACCAGTAGCCAACTCTTCCCTTAAGGTAAGAATAGTGCTATAGACCACATTAACCCTTATACAAAGCTTTAATGCTTTTATTATAGAAGCATACATGCACAACCATGGGAATAGAAGTTATGAGTGTTTCAGCAAGCCTGACCTAACCATAATCTATGGTCACGTAATGTAAATATACAATAATATTTGCTTTATCAACTGTAAAAATACACAATCTTCCTTTCCAGTTAGTAAGAAGAAAGCATATCTGCCTCAAAGCACTACACACATGGCATAAATATAAGATAGCTGACTAACTAAAGCTGGGCAATGACAGCTTGATTTTTGTCCTGTTCATGCTAAATTGGCTGATATTCATGCCGTGGGCGGCCCAGCAAGCACTTTTCAAATTTGATTAAAAAATTGATTGAGCTGGGTGGAAATCCATCGGCTGAACAGTAATAGCATCCTATTAGAGGCAGTCACCGTTCACAGTACAATTGTATTCAGGAAGCAGCAGGTACTGCAGCAGCAAGGCTATAATAGAGATTCATCCAACTACAAGGATTCGCTCTTGGGCTAAATGGCTGAAATTGGAGAAGTCTATGCCTAGGTTAAGTTGCGGCAACACATACCTGATAGGAGCTCCTTTTGCCTGCGCAGGTCTTAACAGTACAGTGATGGTTGTGGCAGTTTCATTAAGAGAAGCATCAATACCTTCATAGTCTGGTAGTGTTGGAGCTAAAGGAAAATGGCAAAAATGAGAAATAAAAATAGAAACATTCTAAATTAAATGTATATTATTCTGATGTAAATTGTTTTCACAGTGAAAAAAGTTGTGCTTCGCAAAGAATTGAGACAGACCCACCTACTTAAATGGTCTCATGATGGCCTTATTCTATAAAGAGCTCTAGGTTTTAAAGGCACTCGCACAACAACCAATCAGAATTTTTGCTTCTGAAGTCAGGTCAAAACAAGACGGGTTTTGATATGTTTCTACTGAATAAGCTTGACGTTTTCCAATCACAACTACACCAAGCAGCTATTTTTTGTGGAACTTTATGGTATGTACATCGAAATAAAAGCAGCCGGCAACTCCTTACCATCAAGCGTATTTATTTTCAAGCCTTCATAGTGAGTACAGTCAGCAGCAGACTAGTTTCAGCGATAAGCCTTGTTCACAGCCAAAGGAGTTGCCAGTGCTTTTATTTTGATGACCATTTGTCTATTGGTGTATAGGAGGACACCTCAGCTTGGATACCCTGACTGCAAACTTCCAATGTAAGACTTTGTTTCCCACCGCTCTGAGCTATACAATCTTTGATTCTGGTATGGACAACAAATAACATGGGTGGGTCCAACGCAGAATGCCAGTCAGCACTTCAAATTTATTTTTATCAATAATTTCCACAGATGCCTTACACAGGATAATAACCTGGAATTGCTATGATACAGTGCAAATGCAAACTGAAATTACGTGCATAAGGCTTCATAAGCCTTATGTACGAAATTACATTTATAAGGTGGTAAAAAAAAAAGTACCACCCCTGTGTCAAGTTCACAAAAATGCAATGATTACTCCAAAACAAGCCAACATTTTACTGACAAAATGCAGAGGGCAGTTTGGAGTCTGTGTGTTCTTTGTATGACACTGCAAAAAACCATCCCGAATAGAAATCTTGTCACATAAACTGTCAGTCCTGTAAGACGTTTCCTGGCACTCTTTACCTCAATATTAAAATCAATGGATCTTGCTTACTTAAGAATCCAGAAGCAATCAAAACACAACAAAAACATTCCCAAATTTGTGTTTTATAAAAAATGGAAAAAAAAATCACCAGAATTAAAAAAATTCTTAATAAAAATATTATCCAATAACTAATAGTGCCAACAATGTATCTCTGTAAATTTTACAGATTTCTTGGTCATATTCAATGAAGAGTTCTTATTCTTTGCACCCAATTAATGTTCCCAATTAATGTAACACAATTAAAATGATTGTAAAGTTATTAAAACATGTTATATTCACCCGCATGGGGCAACCCACATTTTCCTCTTTTTGGGTCCCTGACTGGAGTTCCTGGCCCATCCCTCCTGTTGAGTGCCAAAACCCCCCCTCCATAGCAGTCAGCTTGCTATGGGGGCCTCAGAGTCGAGCCGAGCCGCAGCTCCGTGTACCCATTCAGACACAGAGCCACGGTTCAGCCCAACCCCCTCTCTCTCAATGGCTGAATTTGATGACAGCAGTGGGAGCCAATGGCGCCGCTGCTGTGTCTTAAGCAATCAGAAGAGAAAGTCCCAGACAGCCGAGGCACCGATGGACATCACTGGATAGAGATGGGGCTCAGGTAAGTATTAGGGGGGCTGCTGCACACAGAAGGCTTTTTATCTTAATGCACAGAACACATTAAGACAAAAAAAACTTGCGCCTTTATAACCACTTTAAATGCATAAATGATTGCTATAGGCCATTTCACTTAATTTGTGGAAGGAAATCTTTGCTGAATAACTCTTTTGTTCTCCGTTGCCTCAGTTGGGATGGCAGCTACAATGCAAATTCTATGCAACTGCCCTTATACCAAGCAGAGATGTTCATTGTGCCAATCCTACTTTAAAATCATTTGCGATCCATGAACTTACACAGTGCCTGGGCAGTACCACAACAGTTGCAACATTGACATTTTGAGGCAATGGATTGGCAATATACACATGCTATTTTTTTTTTTTTTTATTTAAATTATTCTACTTGTTGAAAACATGCAACACATAATAACAGGCATACTTATGAAGCATTGAAAGTGAATTTCACTGAAACTGCTACCTCCCATGGATGGGGGTAGTAGGAACAGGGCTTACTCGCAGAACATGATTAAGGAACGAGTTGTTTGGCACTGAACCAGTCTAGATTACATATCTTGCTCATCTCCCTTCCTTATCTTGAGTTTATTAGAAATATATTGTGATGGTTAGCCCTTTGGATTTATATTCATGATTAGTGGCCCCTGCGAGGGCTCACAAGGAGTTGATTGTAATCTCTTGTTTATTACTGTTTATTCAAAAATTCTCAAACATATTAAAACAGAAAGTGAATTTCACTAAACACTCAGTACCAATGAATTGATCACTGTGACTTAAAATCCATTCATTAAGGATACTCACCCGCAGTGAATGTTTAAGGGTCAGTTAACGCCACAATTTCTGTGTTCTACATGTGTTTTTGCATGCGCATTTTTTTAATATGTCCCAATGCATTTCTGATGTGTTCTTTCCCCTTTTTATCTCTTTCCCCCATCATTTCAGTTGAGGACCTGCACATTCTGGTGTATTTCGGATACCTTTTGCCAAGTTCCATACAGAAAAAAATTGCAATATGTTCTACTTTTGTTGACTGCATTGGTAAGAACTAGGGCCATCAAAATCCATGTTAAACATTGTCCATAAATTTTTGATGCAGAATAAAAACGCACTAGATTGCATCTGATATGAACAAGTCCTTTAGGTCAGATTCCCTGATTCATAAATATGCCCCGAAGTGTTTTGTTAAAAATATTGTCGTTCCTTTTTGAAGCTACACTACAGTAGTAGATGTAAATACTGTTGAATGTATAACAATGTACCGTAATTATTGGCATATAACTCGCACCCCAAGTTTAGGAGGTAATTTTAAGGAAAAAACTTTTAGGAGGGAAGTTTAAGGAAAAAAAACTTACATTTAAATGTCCATCTGCAGCCTTGTCCATCAGTGCAGCCTTGCCCAGTGTCCATCAGTGCAGCCTTGCCCAGTGTCCATCAGTGCAGCCTTGCCCAGTGTCCATCAGTGCAGCCTTGCCCAGTGTCCATCAGTGCAGCCTTGCCCAGTGTCCATCAGTGCAGCCTTGCCCAGTGTCCATCAGTGCAGCCTTGCCCAGTGTCCATCAGTGCAGCCTTGCCCAGTGTCCATCAGTGCAGCCTTGCCCAGTCTCTTTTCAGGATTGCTCAGATTTAAATTTGGCGCCGATCCCCCACTGATTGAGCGGAGAGGAGCGAGCGGAGCCGAGATACACAAAGTCAAAGTACACTTGGCTTCTCTCGCAGTCCCGCCCACCTCCACTGATTGTGAGAGGAGTGAGCGCTGCTGACATACAGAAAGCCAATTGTACTTCGACTAGACTCGGCTCTGCAAGAGGAGCCGTGACTAGCCGAAGTACACTCGGCTTTCTGTATGTCAGCGGCGCTCGCTCCTCTTGCAATCAGTGGAGGTGGGCGGGACTGCGAGAGGAGCCGAGTAAAGCCAAGTGTACTTCGGCCTTGTGTATCTCGGCTCCGCTCGCTCCTTTCCCCACAATCATTGGGAGATTGACGGGATCTGTGTATAACACATCCACGATTTCCCCCTGATTTTAAGGGGAAAAATGTGCGTGTTATATGCCGATAAATACGGTATATAAAATTAAAAGCATTCATACAGCTTTTTTAATTTTGGATGAAAAACCCCTGCAAATTTTTTTTTTGCTCTATCATCTTCTGTAGGTTTTCTTTATTTTCTATCCCAAAGACACAACTGGGAGTGGAAAGCTCTCCAAACTACAATCTCTCTACAATCATATGATAAATCTCCTCAGAAGACACAAACGACAATTAAAAACCTGACTGAAATTTTACCTCTTCCCATTCAATTAAAAACTACAGAAAAACCTTGGGTTATATATATACACACACAACCCCCCCCCAAAAGTAGGTTTTATCTTAGTGACACATAAATCAATATATTACACATAGCTGGTGTGCAAATTGGGTATTTTACCTGATATGTTGGTAGTAACATTGATGGCGGTTGCTGGACCAAATCCTTTGAGAGTACTAGCCCTTAAAAGGAACTGGTATGTAGTGCCTGGATGCAGTTGAGAGAAAACATGATGCGTACTATTCCAAAGTTTAGTAACGGTTTGAGGGGGTCCTGCCACAGGGACTGCAGGATCAAAAGACCGTATACTATTGTATTTCACCTGTTGAGAGAAAAAGGTTTTAAAAAATGGCCTCTGTAGCCATGACACCATATTACATTTACGAATACTGCAAATTCAATTTAAGGGTTCCTTAGGCAATAATAATAAAACAACAAGTCTGCAGATTTTTGTTTTGTGCTAATGATCCCTGTGTTGGGTAATTACACAATCCGCAATGTGACCAGCACAGACTGTTCCGCACCTGTCCATGGGTTTCACTATTCTCATCACTACCATGCCCTTCATGACGGTCCAATAACCTCAAGCTGCTAGGACCTTTCAAACAACAATCTGTATAATCCAGCATGATTAATTACGGCCATTATTTTAACAAAGACATTTCAGCAGATGTGAGCAGTGGTACCTCATATTGAGTGATAATGCCATTTGGCTCCATAGGTTCCTTCCAGTTCAAAAATATCTTGTCTTCAAATGGTGTGCCTTTGAGTGAGCTGAATGGGACAAGTCCAGGCACTGTGGGGAAATAGATTTACGTAAATATTGCTTTTTAAAGTTAAGTTAATTAAAAGAAAGCTTAAAATAAAAGGATATCTCATAGGAGTGCAGGGCCAAATTAAAAATATTCTGTAGAGATAACCATTACACAGGCTATATTATGAGACAGCAGCTAGAGCCATTCTGACCTATGCTATAGATTCCAACTGTGAAGGCTCCCAGAAAGAAAACTCAGCAGAAGAGCAGAACTTACTATTCCTTTGCAGAAAGCTCAGACATTTAATATTAGTAAAATAAGTTTTTATTAGATGGGTTTAGTTTATGAGAATATGGTTTTATAAGGGTTCATTTACTGTCTTAGCCACTATATTTGTACTCCTTTACTAGAAAAACAGAGCAAAGTAATCCAAATGGTTGCTATGAATAACTCAACACTTTTTTTCTCTAGCTTATTAGTCTCCCACCTGCTTCTTTCTGGTGGAACTACAGATACTCTGTTCATAAATGAGATGTATCTGAGAAAAATGAGCACCCAGAAGCATCATTGGCTCCCTTTTCCTGAGCATTCAAGAATATGAAAATTTGTTTACAAACAAATTAGGTGATGTCTATAGTAATAACTTGATTATAGCTACTGTCATTCTACAGCAGGCAATAAAAAAAAATCATCACACAATTACGCTACAATTATTTTACCCAATAAACCAACGTTTATTAAAATGAGATAACTTTAAATGATTTTAGAGAAAAGGTAGAAATCAAGCTCATGTGGCCATTTTTTTATTTTTTTTTATTTTTTTTTTTAGCTCTGGTTAAAAGATTTGGTCCCGCTAAAGTTTCTTCTTCGACACATTCTGACTCAAAATAAGGGAGGTGACAGGAGAGATTAAAGAGTTTCTAAATCTAAGGAGTACATGTGACATGCCTCTTCCTTCAGACAGATGAGCTGTCAGTAAAGTCTCTGGGTGTGGAGGAGAAAAGCACTGCCTTGTCCCTTCACCATCTGACATGTGAGCATACAGACCTAGAGGGCAATGCAAAATGACAGGCTGTGCGTGTCAAGACACTGAAGAGACTAGCTGCCATGGGGCTGTTCTTTCTTGATGGGGCTTTCTCTTCATCTTACACAAAATGATGGGAAGCTCACATAATTACAGGTTTCCACAAACCAAATGTAATGTATTATCAAAATAAAAATGTGAGACTATTTTATTCACTGTGGTCAATAACTCGCAGCCTTCCACAATGATGGGGGGAAAAAAAAAAGGAACATTTTCTAGCATTAGAGAAGTTAAAATTATTGTCTAGGAAGTCAAACACCCACTAAAGGGCAACCAAAAACCATGAGAATAAACATTTTTGCAACAACGGAGAGCTTGTTTCCCAAAAACCAATGTAACAATATTTTGAAGTACTCTGGGACATTTATAAATATTAGCTGTTCTACAAAAAGACCTCTTTTGCTTTTTTAAACTTACCAACTCTGATTCACTTACATAAAAACGAACCTTGAACATATATGGTACTATATGGCAGATATGTTTATCGATATTTAGGACCGCAAAAGGTCTTTAAAAGTTGAACTCCAGGATAAGCAAACGTTTCCTAACTACAAAGGCGTGTGTGTTCATACCTGGAATTTTGGTGTGATGTGTGTATTTCTTCTGGATCTGTGCAGTAATCCAGCATAAACCATTTGCCTTTGAGCAGGAATTTCTTGTTTTGAAACCAGTCAACTATGTAAAGCCCAGTGACAATGTCACTGCTACTTTTACAAGGTAATGTGTGCGTTAACAAAGTTAGGGGGCTATTGAGAATTATTGAAAGTTAACGTTTTTGTGCCCTGAGTTGAGCTGTTTCAGATTTTTAAAAACAGCAAAATGGAGCAATATAAATGAGTTGCTCAAAAAAAAAAAAAAAAAAGTTGTCTCAGGGCAAAACTTACCAATACATTGTGTCTATACAAAAGGTTGGATACCACTGCACATTTAAAAGACCTACAATCTTCTAATCTCATGCATCGATAGTCAATTGTTTGTAGCATGTGCTGTAATGTTGTGGTCTTCTTTATTGCCGATGATACCCTTATGCTTTAAATCAGTGATTGAAAATATAAAATCCGTGATCCAGACATCCTTCAGAACAAAATGCCACTATGTTGTACGTTACACCACATACTGTACATTAATTTGTACATTAGTCAGTTTGGTGTGGTTTCTTTGACAAAGACATCCAAGATGAAGCAGGATAAAACAGGCATACTCACAGTATAAGGCTGACCATAGACGGTTCGAATCTCGTCCAGTTCAGTAGGAACTGGCCAAGATTCAAACCGTGTGAGCAGATTGAATGTATCAAGTTGATTGATTGACCAACTTGAGAACAACCATCTTGCCAGGTTATCTTGCAATTATTGCTAGCCGCTGATATAGCCGCTAGCAATAATCACTGTCTTCTCCCGGCGAGGATGGCGTCCTCTGCCCAGCCCCACAGGGAGCAGACAATTACTCAGCAGCAGGGGTTTCCCTGTCAGGACAGTCTTTATGGATGGGGCAATCGTGCCAATTTCTTCCCTGCAACCTGTGGTTGCAGAGAAAAAAAAACATTTGCACCGTCTATGGCCTGCTTAGGTTTATGTAACTGTTTAATGTATTTTTACTTCCCACTGAGAACATCTTATGATTTATCTCAGCAGTAAGTGATAACAAATCTCATTGTGCCAAAAGCTCATTATACATAGTTAGATTTTCATTTGAATGCTCAAAGAAAATTATTTATTAGAACATTCTTGCCATCAAGACAACTAGTTTCATTTGAAAGCCTTTACATTCAGATCACCTATTTAAGCAAAATCCTGAATGTATTATTACATTTTCATTACAATATGTACAGGTTTCTCCAGAATAAAAAAAAAAAAAAAAAGTTAGAATTCTGTTCGTGAAAAAATTTCCATCCTGCATCTTCAAATCTTCTCATTACTATGGTTAAAAATAGATGTTTGTTTAGCCCCACTAGCCATTAGAGAATGGAACAAACACACTGAAACACTTGCATTTTAACCATTTGACCTCCACATTCCAGTGGGTAGTTCCAAGTGGATAAAGAAAGCTCATTGCAGCTATGAGCTTGCTATTCTTTTTTCCCTCAGCCTGCACTCATTACAATGAAGGGATGACAACCAACCCTCCTACCAACTTCTGGGATGGTTCCCGGGATCTCCTCCAGGGAGCAGAAGACTGTGGTAACCACCCTCAGAACACCAAGAGGGAGGGGCTTAGGTAACTTCCCACCCCTGATCTCCACTGAGATGAATGAACCTAGAAGCAACAAGTATTTTTTTTTTCACTGTTGGACTCAATCGATTCATTCCTTGGCCACTGTGGTTGGGCAAGCAGCTAGTCACGCACGATCTGTGCTTGACTGAGTGCTGCAGAGAGCAGGGGGTTGAAGACACCCCTGATAACTCCATAAGGAGAACCGGTTATATGCCCATATTTCCACGTGGGGGCTTCATAAAATAAATAAGTGTTAAAAAAAAAATTATAATAAAATAATTTTAGGTTTATTACCTTCTTTTAAAAGGGCTTTTAACTAGTTCAGCTCTTTGGACATACTTTAAAGAGTGAACCAAAAATGATATAGATTGTGTGTGTATATATATATATACATACATATATATATATACACACACACACACACACACATACACATATAGACACACACATACACAAACACACATATTTATATATAAAAATTAAAAGCACCCCTGTTCCCCATGCAAAAACATTGGTAGGGCTTGCACATGTATGTAAACAGCAATTGTGCCACACATAATTGCTGCAAGATCGGAGTGAGAGGAATGACTCTAGATCTGGTGTTCTGTGTCCTGTCCAAGATAACAAGATAAGTAATTTAAATGTTAGTCAAAATTCTCCTTATGTAGCCCACCACAAATGCCCCTCCAAACCTAATTGAATCAGCATGTAATAAGACTGGTTCAAGCCAGACAGAATCGGTTTGTTGGGCTCAAGCAGACTTCAACAAAATGGTGCATAAGCATTGGTTCACACTGAGGCAACACGACTTGCAGCGCGACTGCCTCAGGCGACCTGCAAAACAACTTCTCTATAGAAGTCAATGCAAGTCACCTAAAGTCCCCCCAAAGTTGTACATGAACCTTTTTGTAAGTTGGAGCAACTTGTGTCGCTCCAATTAGAATGGTTCCATTGTACAGAACGGGACGCGACTTGTCAGACGGCTAAGTCGCCTAACAAGTCATCCCAGTGTGAACCGCCACTAAATGTAATGACCTTGGTTAAAGATGGCTTCAGTTTCTGTTCTTCACCAATACCAATAACTCCTCAGACGTTTTTGCCCTTTTTGCGGCTTAATCGCTGAAACTATGATTATAAAGCTATACCATGCAAGGAGAGAGCAGGTTATGCTAGGGAATATTCTAGCAAGTTCAAAGCCGAACTGCATGTGAAATAAAAATAATTTAAGGAAAGGAAAAACACTACAAGTAAGCTTTTGTATATAAGTAGGTTTTGTTTTTGCTTTTACCTGCAATTTAATTTGTCTAACACTAAAGACTTACCATCTTCATCTGTTTGGATAATGGTCTCTTCACTTTCTTTCCTTCCCTCTGGATTGGTTAAAATCATTTTCAAGCTAACATTTGTGTACGGAGGGAGATGATCCACTACATGCTGAGGAGCTTTGGGGTCCATATCTAGACAGTCAGCCTTGTTCACGCCATGGCCCCGGTAGTAGTGGTAGCAAATGGTAACATTGAAGGTATGGCAGCGAGTGATATTGTAGCCCAAAGACTCCCAATCGACAGCAATACGCCTAGACTGTATCTCAGCAATCTTCAGAGTTTTCGGTGTCCTCATAGGTTCTGCACAAACAGAAGAGTACATAATGTAAGCGATGTACCAGAAAAACAAAGGACCAGCTAATTTCACACTTCTTCCATCTAGTTAAAACAGCATTCTCATCTTTATCAATTATTCCAATAATAATTATGACATTTCCGGGCATTCTTCTTCTGCATGTCCATTAACATTCAACAGTCATGAAGTACAATGCCTACTATTTTCCAAAATAAATAAATCTGAAACTTATAAAGCTTCTGTATATAAAAACATTTATTTATTATGATTAAGAGTACGAGTTAAAGAAGAGTCCGTTTTTGTTGCCATCTGCAGTGTCAGTGCAATAAACACAGTAAACACAGTGAAGATAAAATGCTCTTATGTAAAGGATAGTAAAGCTTCTAGGCAAAATATCAATCACATAACAGGACATTGATGGCAATGCATAATATATGTCACCAGTATTTACCTAAAATGTACTTTTTTATGGGCTGACTGGGGACCCATCACACCTGTCTGTTTTTGTGCCTGGCATGTTGCATTAAGGCAACCTGTTCATTTTGATTGGACTGCCAACACACCAAAGTGGACATGAAAATGCACATATTTTTCCAATGAAGTGCACCACAACACGGTGGTTATTTGCTAAAGACAAATAGTGCATTTTGCAAGTGCAGTTGCACTCTCTTTGCAAATGTAGCAAAGTTATAAAGAGTTATAAAGAACTCTCAGCCAAGTGCAAGGAAAATAAAAGTATAAGCATTTTTGCTTACACATGATTAGATGATGGAAATCAGCAGAGCTTACTGCATTTACTCATCTCTGTGGAAAATAAATGCAACTATACTTGCAAAGTGCACCATCTATTTGCCTTTAGTAGATCAACCCTTGTGTGTTGCAAGTCAACAAAGATACATTAAAGACCTAATTCACCTATGTCTGTTATAACAACATAATGGAGTGAATGGGGTCTAAGTGGATGACCTTTTGCTTGCAAAAAACAAACTTTGTAACAAATTACTGCCATTTTTTTTAATACCCCAATCTCAATGTTGCTGATCTCTTGCAGTCTCTTTATGTCTACAATCATGCAGTCCCCAATGGCTGCATGGCCTTAGGATGGGTTTCCTGATGGGGCAACAGTGGATCCAGTATAATGTGCACTGAAACAGCCATTCACAGTTTGTATTGGAAGCCCACATGTCACCAGAGGGTGACCATGCAAGAGCACAAATGGGAGACAAAAGTAGAGCATTGTCACCCTGTAAAAAGCCTTCATTGCAGTATCACAAGGTATTATTTTAATGAAAAAAATTAAAATATAAAAAAAAAAAAATACTCTTAAATTAAATTAACATGGTAAAGTTTATATACGATTTAAATGTTTTGATTTACATGAACTTTAAGTTCTAAAGCTGCAACAGAACAAATAACATAGTATAATGAAAACCATAAGCATAGCAAGGATAAGTATTGGAGAGCATTATAAGACAGAAGAAAAAAAAAAAAAAGAGAGAGAGTGAGAGAAGGCTAAGCTTCTTGCAGGTGAAGAACAATCATTCACAGCTGCAGCCCTGACAAGATGCCCCCTAAAGGTGGAACACCATAGCTGTTTTGTTTCATCCCCTGCCATTCTGAGATCTTCCCTGTGGGTTTTTAATCAATGTTTAAGACTCAAAGACATTAAAGAGGAGATGTTAATTAATAGCATGATCAATTTTAATAGTGCTTGGAGCAGATGCATAGGGATAAAATGAAAAGACCAGGCAGCTGTCGCTTTTAATTTTTTTTTTTCTTTCTTGGGAAGTAAATTAGCCAATATATCATACTAGGAGAGCATCAATATCCCCTGGATTATGATGAATCCACTTGCATTTCGATGCAATCTGCTAAATGAACTAATTGCTCAGTTAAAACAGCAGTCTAAAGGATGACGCACATTTTAATTGCCATTTACTGGTGTTCATAGTCAGTATTACAGCTGAATAAAGAAAGCTTACATGTAAGGTCTGTATATAAAATTACAATAACAAATACACTGGATACGTAATACACTATTATATTTTCAAAAAAAGACACAACATGTTGATACAAATGATACAATTTAATGAGGAACTGCAGTCTGCTCACAATTTGTAATACAAAAAAAAAAAAACATCTCTTTCTGAAGGTTCCATCCAACCACTTTGCATATTATTTTATATATACTGCAAGTCTGTACTTGCAAAATATGCTGCAGAAATCTCCCTCCACTGCGTCTGGCTGCAACCATAACTGTAGGCAGCTGAAGCTGCTGCCTGTTCACTTCCTGAATTTACACAGGAGGCACACCTCCAGCTCTCATTGGCCCTCTTATGACTCATCCCCCTTCCTTCCTGGCAAACTCTCACAAGAGTGAGAGAACGAGCTGTGCATGTCATAAGCCTAGGCTTATTACCATACAAGAAACGGGAAGTGGGCTGTATAAAGGATTTACTGGCAGAACAAATACAACACGGGTAGAGGATTTAATAGATGGACAGATGGAAAAATGACTGAAGTTACGCTTTAAAAATGTATTTCTCGTACCCTCTCACTACATTAGCAGTTTCTTCTGGTGCTGAGATCTTGGCTGGGGACAGCATGTTATCAGTACAGGATGAGATGAGCATGTAAAAGGATAGGAGGTTAACCAGTGTTAGATCTTAGTTTAGTGATGAGGTTAGTGTTAGGCTTGGGGGTTCAGTGCATGGCGGGGGATTGCTGTTAAAGTAGAACTATTGGTAAAACTTTTTTTTTTTTTTCCATTTTGGATAGAGCAAGGGAGGGTTATAACCCCTGTCAGTTTTTTTTTTTTTTTTGCCATCTTTGTCCCATTACAGATATTTCCCTTCATTTCCTTTCCCATAGCCAAACAGGAAGAAACAAAAATCCCTGAAAATTTAGATAATTCCTTGGGGACCCCCAGGTCAACAGAACTAGTGTTCCTGTTGGAAGATTTTACATCCATTACTTTTCTGGGGACAACCCAAAACTGTTCTTCTACCTTCACTTGATAACAGTAAACAGGACAAATTGAGAGGGTGCATCTCCTTAACGGGGGCACAGACAGCAATAAAAACTGACAGGTCTAATTCCTTTTCCACTCTATCCAAAGCTAAAACAAAGGATTGAGTGTATAGTGGTGGGGAAAGGAGTTTAAAATAACTTGTTAGGGGATTAGGTGTTCTGGTAGGAAGCAATTAAAGTGACTATAAAGTTATAAATATATATTTTTTTACTTTAATGCATTCTCTGAATTAAGTAAAAAACCTTCTATGGAACTTCCAGTTCAGGTGGCCTATGGATAGGAGCTAGGAGGCTTTTCTTTTACATCTCCATCGGAAGTGGAGCATTAGCTTAATACCAATCAGATCACTCCCATGCAGCAGGAGAACCCTGACCCTTCACCTGACCTTCCTCTTCCAGAAGATCTGCACCAACATCTCGAAATCCGCAGAGCCCACAAACCCTGTAACTCACTGACTCGGTACCCCTAAGCCTACATATGGCTTACCTTTTGGCTCATTATACATGCACTTTGGATATGATGTTTTTAGTTGATCTCTGAATGCTAGCAATCTGGGGTGAGACCTTTCCCTGGACCATACAGACATCATATGGTAGAGAAAAAGGGGCTCTGGCTCACGTCCTGCTACTGTTCAAGGCCCACATACAACTACCACCCCTCCCTTTTTTTATGCCTTTCCACATGCCGCTCAGCTCGCCATGTGGACACCCAGGTAATTAGAGTCTGCTCTCATTCTCCCCCCCCCCCCCTATCCATTTCCCTTCTTCCCTCCCTTCTCCTCAGGGTGTTTGAGTGTTACTGCCACAGAAGATGCACCTATTGGTTGTACTCAGAGACAATATTCCGTAGGGAAAAAAAGAAGTTCCTGATGCTCTGGTGGAGGCTTGTCCTCCCTTTTTCCTGATTTTAATCAAAAGTTTGTGTTTTGATTTATTTTTCCATGCCAGAACTCTACCAAGGTTGCAGTGATGCTGTGTTCGTAGGGGTGATGGCCACTGTGGCATTGCCCTCTTTTTGGCTGCCTTACATCTCTCTGTCACAATAGTCATGGCTTTTTCAAATGCTGGGGATCACCTAAAGGTAATTTTATGGAATGTTAAGGGGCTCTGTTCCTCTAACGTATTCTAATCCTGAGGAATCTTAAGCATTTGCAAGCAGATGTGGTTCTCCTTCAGTAGACTCATCTGGCAGCAGAAGATATCTCACATCTATGTTAACTGTGGGTAGGCAAAGCATACGGCTCTCCAGCTGTGGGACACAAGGCAGGGGTTGCTATTTTGATTCAAACAACACACAGTTCGCTAGGTTGAGATGGACTCAGCAGGTCGTAGGATTACTCTTCAGCTAATTACCAGTCGTGACATTATCTCTAATGTATATGCTGTTAACTCTCCTGGGCAGGCTTTTTTTTCAAGATCTTATATTCTGGGCGTTGCTGATCCCAGGAACCTCTCACATTATTGGTGGTGATTTCAACTTGTGCATCCCTTCAAGGACCATACTTCCAGAACCTAACCAGTGACCTTCTCAAACTACTGTTACTATGCTCGTCCAGACAATATCCACACTTCAACTCATGGATGCCTGGCGCACTGCACATCCTACTGACCGTGAGTACACTTTCTACTCCACTCCACATGACTCCTTTTCCTGTATCGACTATTTTGCTCCCAACCCTTAATCCCCTTTGTGATCATCTCCGCCATAGTGGAGATGCTCATGCTCCATTACCCTTCAGCTGTCCGGGTTTTTATCCCCCCGAACTGCTAATGTCTGGTGCTTTCCCTCTTACCTAGCTGATAATGACAATTTCAAAACATACCCTAAGCTCGGCCTGGGTGGAATTCGTGGAGACCAAACGGGAGCCATTTCAGCACCCCAAATTTGTTTTGGGAAACAGGCAAGGCCTAAGAGGGCAAATTATTTCCTACACTGCCCAATTTAAAAAACAAAACAAAACTGCCTCAATTAACATCAGGCCAACGAATCCCTTTGGTCTGCTTATCATGCTTTGATAAAGGATCAAACCCATTCCAACCGGAAAGCTTGGCAATCTGCCAAGCACACCTTTGATCACTGGGCTGCGCAGCAGGAGGCAATTAAACAATCTTACTTATATATACGGATTCATAGGCATGGTAACAAGGCAGGTAGACTCTTAGAGAGGTTATGTTCTAGATGTCACACCCCTACACACATAAAGGCCCTCAGAACCCCTTCTGGCTCTATCGTCAACCTGCCCTCTGAGGTCAACACTCTCCTTACCTCCTATTACACCTCCCTCTACTCCAAAAGTCCTATCGATGTAGCTGCAGCAAACTTGTTACTTAGTGAGGGATTTAGTTTCCCTGCGCCCAACTCGATTCGCTCAATGCCCCTTGTTGCTTTTCTCCACTGACCCGTCTTCTGATATCTTCAAGCCATACTAAAGACCTTCCGTGTCTGCTCTGGGCTCAGAATCAATCTTCTCCAGGTGGACTGCCTCGTCCACTTTCCTGTTTGCCAAGCAATATATCACCTATCTTGACATTCACATAGGCAGGAAACCCTCTTTGTATAATCTCAATTATCCTCCACTGATCACTAAGATTGTACAGCAGTTGGAAGCTTGGGCAGCCTTTCCTATCTCAATCTTTGGAAGATGTTACCTCTTCAAAATGGTATCCTTTGCAAGGTTACTCTATTCTCTACAAACTCTCCCCCATCTTACTGAAACATTCTGACGTCCTCAAAATCCATAAAGCTTTACTTCCCTTTCTCTGGCAAACGGCCTCAAATTGCATTACAAAAATGATGTCTTCCCAAGAGTGAAGGTGGAGCTGGATTGCCCAATTTAAGGTTCTACAATCTGGCATGCCTTCTGAGGCAGGGTCTGGACTGGCTTTCATGGAAATCCCGCTACATCAATTATATGCTGGAAAGCGCCCTGGTGTCTCCACTAAATATCCAAGCCATCATCCACTCTAAAATACACTCACTTTCTACTCACTTAAAATCTAATTTGTTAATCAGGCATACTGTCATTGCATGGAGAGAAGTTTGTAGACTCCTTGGTTTGCCCTCCAGCATCTCCCGTCCTTTTCCTATACAGGGTAACCCAATGTCCCTACCCTCTACATAACAGAAAGCATTTGCTCAATGGTTTGCTAAAGGTCTCAGGCTGGTCGCAGACATCCTGGACATTACCCGTGGCTCCTTCAAACCCTTTTCAGAAATCTCCGCTCACTACTCACTTTCTGCATCACCGACCTTTCATTATCACCAGCTAATCAGCTTAAAACCTGTTTCAGTACACTTCGTAAACTTCTCTAAAACTTGTTCTGCTTGGCCAGAATATTCCATCTCTGACATATACTTAAACATTCTCACACACCAAGCCTCTCAATGCCGCCTGGTCCCCTTCAAACCATGGATTTCAAGAGAATGCACATGCGTTAATCCTTGCAGGATACCAGAAGGTCCACTCTCATGATTTGTGAATCCTGGCATGAAACACAATTCAAGATTGCACATCGAGCCTACTACCTTTCCACCATCACCCAAAAATTTAAGTCCATGCGCCGATTTATTACCAGGTGGTGCCGCTTCATGGCGTTCTTCTCGCCAGAGGAAATCTTGTTGCATATAAAACCATTCCGCTATACTGACTGGTATCTATGAGCGGACCTAACCAACTCTTTAGGCAAGCTCAAATTCCAGGATGCCTCTGGTTCATAAGCCCCATACATTTTCCCCCCTTGTCTTATATATCTTATTTTTTCTTGTCATGACAGCCTGTTCTATTTAGCTGGTTAAAAGTTTAACAGCTTCCACTCCTCATGTCTTACAGGTAGAGTCCTGTTTTGATCATATCTAAAATCTGTAAAGTTGATTACTTGTCACTATGTATTCTGATTACACTGGTTAATATTTGTTATGTTTTTATACTGCCCCATGAGGGTGGTACTGCCTGTTCTTAATGCTTCCACTGACATTTTTCTGCACCAAGATTGTTCACCCCCAAAGGGGGCTCACTGTTTCTAACAGAATGTCAAACAACAAGTCCTGCACTCTTAACCCCCCGTGGCGCTGCACACCGATGATGCTCTTCCCGCTGATCATACCAACAAGCTGCTCCTTATCGCGGTGTGCTGACAGCTTTCCTCCATAGAGCACTGTTTTGCTTTTTGCCTTTCAGCCACCTCATCGAGGAGGGAGGGAGGGGAAAGGAGAGGACTGGACGGGGACGCTTCGGAAAGACACCCCGCCCGCCCCATTTTCGGCAAGAATTATCTTTCGACAAATTGCTGAAAAGGCAATTTTCGGCCAATATGTGTCAGCGGTCGACATTTCGGTGAATCCCTACACAGAACACAGGATCCAGTTTGTGAGGTTCCCAAGATGTATATGGATGGCAACCCATCCAGATACTGCCAGTGAGCCCTTAGGCAATAAGCAGTCAAATTTGATAGAAGCATCTAGTAAATGAGGTGAAAAATAGAAAAAATCTCTAACAGGGGAAAGGGTCCATTGCTCAAGCACACTCCGCCTCATGGAGTGCGTGGAATTATATGGGGGCAGTTGGCAGCAAAGCTCTTGCCAGTGTCCAGTCACTGGAAGATAGTGGCATATAACCCATGGTTTAACAATCAATTTCTATGTCATGAACTATACAATTAAAATATAGATTTTTGCAGAAAGTCAATTCCTGCATACCACTAGGCACCCCCCTTCCATGTGTCAGCATTCAGCTCTGACAATTAGTAATCAGAGCACTGCAATGTATAAGGGCAAAAAACATGCTTTGTATTCCTTTCCTACCCTACTAGGACTTTAAAAACCAGCAGCAAATAAACCAGGAAGCAGCATCTTTACTTCTGTGTACCTAAACTTAAAAAAAAAAAAAAAAACACATTTCACTTAAAAAAAATATATAAAGTCATTTGGTAAATCCTCTTTAGGTTAAAGGTTGAGTTCGCCTTTTAAGAATAATTCTATGCACATATTTGCTTTTGCAGGAAAAAAAAAAAAAAGTAATGCATTATTTATTTTTTATTTTTATTTTTTTCCCTCAGGAGCCTTCAGAGTTTTGCACCTGCGACACTGACCGAAAAGCTTTCTGCCCCTATCTCTGTACGAGCTTTCAGTTTGACAGATGTAGGAAGTGCTGAACTAAGAGCGCTCACTAGCGCCCCTGCAGTTCATTGAGAACTACAAGCCACAAATTCCAGTGAATGACTGATGCGCCTGTGCTACACTGCTTTGACATTTTGACAGCTGTTGCAGAGAGGAGAACCCCTCTTGCTGTCACAAAAGGGGGGGGGGGGAAATCGGGCAGGCGCTGTATAGTAACATGTTAAACCCTAAATAAAGGTGTAACTTGTAACATATTTCACAAAGTGAACTTGGCCTTAATATGCAGAATCCATGACTTTTTAACCCGATTTAATGGTCACTAGCAGTATGAAATTGCCATTTACACATGCACCAAACAAGCCAAAAATGCTGCAAGCGGGACTTTTAAAAACACAACTGAAATGCAACTGACCGGTGTGAAGAATTCCTCAGGATTTAAAGGGATGCATTTTTCTTCAGATTTTTTTTAAACAAAAAACGGATTAATGTGAAAAAGGACCCTTAGTTAATGGGAAGGCATCAGAACTGCATCAAAAACTGATCAGTGGGAAATGATATATTAAGGTTTCCTTAATATTATAAAGGGCCCTGTCCCAGTCACAAAAGCAACTTGAAAATAAAAAATAAAAAAAACTATCGTAAAAAGACCAAGTATTGAAATATGCTTACCTTTCCCCAGATTATGCAACTGCACCTAGGCGAGGGTGCAGTGGTGGATACTGGGGGGGGGGGGGGTTGGGAAGGGGTGAACAAGACAATTGCCCCGCGCTGAGTGGGCTGGCTGCTCTGCGGGTGATAGAACGGGCGGCTAAATGGCAGGCCGGCTCAGTTTGTGAGCGGGCGGGAGGCTTGGCAGGCGAGAGTGCGGGCAAGCAGCTGGGCAGACAGTTGGCCAGAGAGCCGGTGGGCAGGGGAGCATCATCTCTCACCGCCCGACACCCTATCTGCATCCCTGCGGTGCAGTTCTGCATTCACTGTGCAGGCAGCCGCGGGAAGCAGAGCGATGACATCTCTCTACTGCCTGACTGGTCATGTGCTGACTGACACTGGGACACAGCAAGAAATCACCTTAGCAGAAAAGTGACACAGCAAGAGACAATCCGCCACATGTGGCAGACGATGTGACAAGTGACAATCCGCAACATGGCAAGTGACAATCCGTAACGTGTGGCAGGTAACATGGCAAGTGAAAATCTGCATCTGGTGACAGGCGATGGTGACAAGTGACACGCTCAGGGCTCCCACTGATTCTGCACTATGGCGAGTTGAACCATTTAATTTTATATAACAATGTAATAATAGAAATAATGCGGTTCAATCATCCTGACACCATATCCACCATAGTGCTGTGATGACTGAAGCGCCAATACCAGCCATTTCCCCGATAAATTGCCCCCCCCCCAAAAAAAAAAAATTCTGGCAGTGTCCCTGCCGAGACTAGACTCTGGATCTGCCCCTGCGAGGGTGATGTTATTTTCCTTTTGACGAGATAAAAATCTCACAAAAACACAATCTTACACTTTGCTCTAGTGCAAGGGTCTCAAACTGGCGGCCCTCCAGCTGTTGTGAAACTACAAGTCCCATGAGGCATTGCAAGGCTGACAGTTACAAGCATGACTCCCACAGGCAGAACATGATGGGACTTGTAGTTTCACAACAGCTGGAGGACCGCCAGTTTGAGACCCGTGATCTAGTGTTGTGATCTAGTGTTGTGATCTAGTGTTGTGATCTAGTGTTGTGATCTAGTGTTGTGATCTAGTGTTGTGATCTAGTGTTGTGATCTAGTGTTGTGAAATTCTGAGCACTCTGCATTCTCTTGGACCTTGACAGATGCAGAGAGATATCACCCCTTACAGTATGGAAGGTGAGAGAAAGGGAAGTATACGTACTATTTTTTTCCTCACTTTTTTTTACCCCCAATTACACAGCTGCTCAATGTGAGGATTTTGGGGACAGGATGTATTAGGCATACATACGGCCCATCAGCTAAATTGGGCTGCTGTATCTTGTACTACTTTCAGTTATGAATTTTGCTTTTCTATGCACCCTTTTACTTACTGTAACAGCCTGTTTTTGTCCTACCTTGTTTGAATGTGTTGTGTGTGTTGGTTGTGACTGACAGCTATTAAAAACCATCCGTGGTAGTATGACTCCACTGTGAGAAGAAAATAATGTGTAAAGTGGACTGTAAAGACCAGAATAATAGAGTGAATATTTTGTGCAGCCCTTTTGTTATCTCATGGGCCACGTTTGGGACCCTGTTGGCCACCAATGTATTAAGCGAACCTTGCTGTTTAATGCGCGTCAGCTTAATGCAACATTTTACTAGAAGGAATATTTATAAATCATTAAATGTGACATTCATTACAGAAATACCCCACCATATGTATCTGTTTTTATTGTTTAAATTGTTTATGTATCAATAAATTGTTTTTTTATATATTTGTCTAAATATTGATTTATATGTTATTTTTAAAATGTACCGTGATAGTCCGCTAGCTCCCCCTTTCTGGTAGTTCTGTCTGGGGACCAGACCTCCAAATCCCTATTCTACAGAATGTCTACAAAAAAGGTTTTGTAGAGCGGTACAATGGTGGAGGTTGGGGTGACACCATCATAAGAAGGGAGGGTCTGCGCTAAGGAAATAACTCTCCTGGAATAGTCTAATTATTTAGTAAGTTTAAAGGCATGTTGCAAGAGAATATAACTTTAATAAAAAAGAAATGAGAGAGAAGATAATATCATCATTAGAAATACTTGATTTCTCTTTCCTTTTAAATTTGTGATTAAATTACAATCATTCTTTCACCTGCAGTAAATGTTTGGCAAATAACCATGTTGTATAAACATGGCTTTAAGTGTGCAGTAAAAAATTGCCAAGGCAGAAGAATAAAAGTGCATAAAGAGTTAAATGCAGAAGTATCTTGATCTCCGTTAAAAAAAAAAATTTAAGAGAATTTTATAGAATATGTATGCATATCATCTAACTTTGTGACACTTTTCTCCCCGTCTATTTTTGCCACTAAAGCTCAATTAGCTGATGCAATGGGTGTCCAGTCAGCTGGAAAACACCAGTAGAAACGACATACTCCCAAGGCTGCCATCAATCTCTTTTTCTCCCTAGTGGCATTATCACTGAGGCAAGAATAATTTTCCCAATCTAGCATAATTAAATTATTACACAACAGAACTCAACGGCCATGACCATGGGTATCAGACTTTAAAATGGCACAAAGCCAGGCCACTTCCTTGGGTCATGCATGACTTTCTATTTACATAAGGAGGGAAAACGTGACGAAAAGAATTTACATTTAAACTTGCCAAAAAAAAGTGTCTGTACTGTAAAACATGCATATCACCACACTTATAACATGTACTGCATTGATTTTCTATGGGGGTAGTCTGTAAATAATTCAGAATGTGTGATTTACATAAAAGCGGCATATCATTTCTTCATGAGACTATTATGGCTCACACTAGGCTACAAGTCCTTGGCAATAAAAACACACCCATCTCCCCTCCGACTTACCCAGGTTTAATTCACTTGTCCTAAACCGTCAACTGTAGTATCGCTTCTCTGCCTTTTGGCTAAGATCAAGTGTAGTATCTGTTCTTATCAGTTGCCAGGAGGTGGAGCTTGCTTCCGTGCCTGCTCTACGGCGAGGTGGAGCAGGGGTGGTGTTTGCTATGCAAAACCTGCTGGCATGGAGGTAACCTGGAGCGGTTCGTAGCTGAAAGGGAAGCCTTCTGATGGGGATGGAGAACCACTGGTCGACACTGAAGGGTCGGGTTCCTGGCCTTCTGGCCTGGATTGTGGCAGCTCTAGCTCTGGTCAGTTTTTCGGGAGGGAACACTGGTTCCTCTTTCTCCCACAGGGGGAACGGCAAGTACTTCCCGAATGTAATTAGGTAGGAGTGATGGGAGCGAGGGTGGGGCCTGATGGTAAAGGGCTCTCACTAAGCACTCGGATCTTCATGCCTTTCTGCCTGGGGTGGGGGCTGCTGTGGTTTGGGCTGTGGGTCAGGGTTGCTTTGAAAAGCCTGTGGTGATGTGCCCCTGAAGTGGCAGTTCAGGGGTGCCATATATTCATGGTGAGAAATCACTTTGATTTGTGGCACCATAGTGACTTCACCACAACACAAGTTTTTCACACCTGCCTCTTGGGACAGGCCTTTTGGCTAGGACCAGGGGAATTTTTTATTCCTGGCCAGAGAGCTGGCCATGGTATTGCACAATGGTCACTTTTCACTCACTCTCCCAATTCCTTCTCCTCACTTTCTTTTTATTTAACCCTGTGTTTGTCACTTTTTTGTATTTTTAGGTTTGGTGTGTCACAGTGTGATGAGTAGGGTGTCGGCCCTCGGGCGAACCCTGAAAGTCTTGGGAGGGCGGTGGACATAGGCCTTTTGGCTTGGTTCGTCCCTCTGTCTCAGGGGGTCTCCCTTCAGGGGAGCCTCAACCGAGTACTTGGGTGGGCCTGTTTCGGCAGACCTTCCAGAGAAAGGGGTCGTCTGGTCTCAGTCAGATGGACCAAGTAAAGTACCTCAGTCCCTGTCTGGAGCCTAACGCCCCGGGGGATCAGGGTGAGGTCCTTCCTTGTGGAGGACAGTGGTACACCTGTTGCACATTTTTGTGTTTCACTCTATGTGTGTGCACTTTTTTGGGCTCTGGGTGGAAGCTTTTGGGTGTGAGCCAGCAATAAACATGTATATTTCATTTGAGACTTATTTGAGAACATCATTTCACAAAATGAAATATGACATATCACAAGGGAATGTGCTACACACCTTGAAAATGAAAGGACTCATTGTGTGGCACACAGCCTTGCTTAGGAAGGTCATAATGTTGCTATATTGCTGCAAAGATGTGTTGCACAATTCAAATTATTAATATTCAAATATGCAATTTCTGATTTAAATTGCATAAAAACAACTGGCAATAACAAGCAGTGTCAATAGCTTCTCTAGCAAGACTACCATTAGTAAGCGTTTTATATTTGACTGGCAATGAACTATGGCCCTAGAATTATTGTTCCTACGCTGATATTTACAATACCTCACGTCATGTGTGACACAATTTTTACATACATGTGCCCTATGCTGCAATTTTCATATGAGGTGTGAGCGAGGGTGACATGGGTCTTTAATAATAATAAAAAAAAAAAAATTATATTTATTAAAAAAAAAAATTTAAATCACAAAGAGGGCTAACCAGCCTCCTATGCGATAGCATGGGCAAGTGAAAGGTACTTATTATGGAGATATTTCTCCTGCCCTCCAAACTTAGACCATGTAAAGCTGCATCCTTGGCTACACTAGCCAAGGAATGACAGCTGGAATGACATAATACACACTGTTTCTGGGGTCATTAGTCACAGGAGGCATCAATGAATGGATGTTCCATGAGTTCCTCCTGTTTACATCAGTAAAGCGGTTTCCTGCAGTCCCGGGCTCCCCAGAAAAGCCTGGGAACCACTGCATGTGCCACTGGCACACCTGGGGAGTTAAGACCCATGTAAAAGTGATCCGGTGGCTCTACTGCCCTTGGCCGACTCTTATCACCATCACAGAGTTCACAGCTGTAGCAGCTGCCATGTTGTAATTTAAAAGTTGTTCAAAATGACCTTTCCTTTTCAATCTGTAGACACCAATTTTCTGTAGAATGCAATTGTGTGTGTATACCTCGGTCAATATGAGATTCTGTCAAAAACTTCTATGTTGAATTCAAGTGATAGTAAAGTCAAGTTTTTTTTTTAAACAACCATGTTATACTTGCCTGCTCTGTTCAGTGATTTAAGACAGCGCAGATCCAATCCTCCTCTTCTCTGGTCCCCCTCTGGTGCTCTTGTCTACACCCTCCTACCAAGTGTCCCCAGAACAAACTGCCTGCTGTGGGGGCACCCAAGCAGGCTCGCTCCCGAGCCGATGCTCTGCATGTCCATTCAGACACGGAGTCACTACTCAACCCTGCCCCCTCTCTCTCTTATTGGCTCACTGGCTGTGATTGACAGCAGTGGGAGCCAATCACTCTAGCTGCTGTCTCAGCTAAAGAGAGGGGGGGGGGGGGGTTGAGGCTCTCGTGCACAAACCTGGAGCAAGATGGTAGGCAGGAATGTATTGAGGGGGCTGCTGCACACATACTTTTTTATGCAAAGAATACATGAAGGTGAAAAACCTTGATCCTTTATAATCACTTTAAGCTTATAAAAACACTTACCACCACAGATTACGTTCTCGTAAGCTTCTTTGTCTTATTTTTTTTTTTTATAGGTTTTTAAGGTTGTGAATTCAGATTATATTCTTTTGCACTAATAACAAAAGAATATATCAGTGCCCACTGATATAAGAAGGTGGTCAGAAGATCCTCCCTACTGAACAATCCATGTATGGTGCAGTGGTGCATACAGTATGTGACCAGTACACCTACATTTATATTCTGGTGATCTTTCTCAACATATTACTGGGGGCATGTCCAGTTAATGGGGTTGGTACACTGATTTTGGGGGGTTCTTACCTTTGATCTTTCTTAATTTGGGATGCATACAGTATGTGCGCAAGTTTTTTAAGTATTGTGTAAATATACCAAACACCTCATTCAGGGAAACAACTTATCAGCCAGACAATTCAAAGATCGATCATTCTTTGATTTGAAGCTCACATGATCCTCTGCACAAACTGTTGATGGTCCACATTTTATTTAATCTGTATGTGAAGTTTAAGTTGGCCTCCTCAGATGGCTGATCTTGGAGCAGAACTCTAGTGAGAGCCATTTATGGATTAGTTTGACTGTTGTGCTGTGCCAGTTGCAGTCTAACATGGTTTGACAGTTGAAATGCCTACAAGAGAATGATCTTACCTCAAATTTGTATCTGAAAGAATGTATAGTGACAAAAATGTATTTAATAAGGTACTCAAAGATGCAGCATTATTTGTAAAGCACACTGACCCACAGCAATATATTAGATGCCCCAATTTATCTATAAGTGCAATGGAAAATGGAAATGGTAAATGCTGACTGGTTGCTATGGACTACTGCACCTTATTAAATAAGCCAGATCATTTTAAGATTTGGCCGTCTGCACACTACTCAGATAAGCAGAGAAAATAATAGGTATATTATACAGTATAGTCCTGTAAACAGAACCCATCTCATTAGCAGGAAAACTCAATCTCAAAAAGGAAAACTTATTAGCGATATGCCTTGCTATTCCCTAGAATCAGATAGCTCTAGTCTTCAATGCTGGCAAAGAAAAACAATAGCTGAACACACGTTTCCCCTCAGAGCACGTCTTAATAATAAAACATATTATCCAACTGTCAGATACAGGGAAATCTAGAGAAATGTCCCAAAAGCTTTTGACATAAAGCTATTTCCAAAGATGGAAGTTGAACGAGAACTTTGCAGAATGACAATCTGTTTCGTTGCTGTCTTTCAGCAAAAGCTAGGAGTGTAGATTGCAATGCCCGCTTCAATTTAACCCATCTGTGAGAACGAGAGCATTAGTTCCCTGACCTCTTGGGAAAACACACTTGTCAGCATGAAATTGGATGCAATGACATCTCCTGGCATTCTGGCTATCACCCAACATTAAACCTTTCGGTGCTGGAGAAAGCCTACAGCCATCTGGCAATAATATAGCCACTAGGCAGACATACTAAAACAGCATGGTTTCCAGCATCCCCAAAAATGACCACTTGAAGCACATTTGTAGACAATTTTCTTAATTGCATTGCCTACATGAGACTTGTTACTTCTAGCAGTGTAAGGTTTACAAATATATATATATATATATATATATATATACACACATATACACACACACATACTGTAAAAACAATATTATATGTCAATTTTAACAATCACGTAAATAAGGTTAATGCAGTAATTTAGTCACTTTCATTTTCTAGGCACCTCCCTACCTCTTACCTTCGTGACAACAGATTTGGGGCATAATTTATCAAGGGGGTGACGTTTTATACAGAGCACGGTTTTACTTCTCCATGGGTTCTTTGTGTTTGGTCATGAGATCTGAGATGTCACAAACGCACTTGATGTTACTCATTTTTCTTTCTTAAGGTGTTTATTTTATTATTATTTCTATTTATTGTTGCATAGAGAACAGTAGACACGGCAACGGCTGTGCCAAGACTCTTATTGCTTGGCTACACAGCCTGAAACAATAAGAATACAAAAAAAAATGCACCAACAAAGGCTCACCCATTCACATATGGCTCTCTTCTTTATATACAGAAAAGTGCAGACAGAGGCACGGAATAAAGGGGATATACATAGGCCCATGGGTGCACAATAAAATGACTAGAACAATTTCGGTGGCGAGAAAAAGTCATACATATGAACTGCACTGAAATTCATCAAAGGTTATCAAATCCTAATACATTTTTTTCAGGGCAGGCCCTACCTGTATATAATATTTTGTATTTAAGGAGGTCTGAGTTCACTTCTTGAAAGACTTGCTATAAAATTGGTGGATCAACAATTCTCCAGGAAGGAAATACAGCTTTTCAAACATGGAAAGGAAAAAAAAAAAGTCTGGCCATGGTAGAAGCATTAGTAAGATGTACAAAGTAATTTAGAATGGCCCAGAAAGTGGATACATGTGGACAAGTCTGATGTATTGTCACACCTGGGACATATGACTTAGAACTCAGGACCCATACAATGTTATTTTGGCTGGTGTATAGTTCAGTTTATGAATGAATTTAAATCTTGTCCACGGTACTGATTACATCTTTGGACCAGGTGTTAACATCATCTTTCTACCCCTCTTCTGTAAGATCAGGTATAGATTTGAGCCATTTCTGGTAGGAGATCCCAAATGGGTTAACTTTCTTTACATGCATGTGCTTATAAAAAGTTGTAATTAGTTTGGTGTGACCAGGGGTGTACAGGAATTATTCCAGGAGGAAGGGGGATAACTTCACTGCTGTGGCACAAAACGGAGTGCTGATAGCGTGACATAACTGTAGAGATTTGAAGAAAAATATGTTGTAGATCTGGGCTTTCTCCCTGATTACCTCAAACCATTCCTTAACTGCAGGGGTACGCAACCTTTTGAAGACTGGTGGTCACTTGATTTGGCAAGTGGTCACAGGCCAAAATTAAATTAATTGGTTCAGAATATCACATTTTTATTTTGAATAGCATAGTGAACATTTTCCTGTTACAGCTGCTGAATGCTGGCAGGAGGGAGAGGAGAAGAAGCATGGTTTCAGTGGTCGCAGGGGGAACATGAAGAGGATCGGTTCCTGTACATACTGATGCCGCTGTCCCCCCCCAGTCCAAAATTCAAAACAGAATGTGACAGGAAGGCCATATGTGTCCCTGGAGCATGGGGTAGGGTTGCCATTGAGGGTGGCCAACCGGGCACGCACTTCCCTGGTGTGTAGTCAAGGGCCACATCAGAGGGCTTTGAGGGCCACAGGTTGACAATCTCTGCTTTACAGGTTCACCAGGAAGAGTGGTTGTACAGTTTCCTGAATCTGTGATTCAATGGGGGAGCCCAAAGTGAAGAGAGTATTTATTCGGCTTTAAGCAAGGCTAGTGGCATACACATATGGCAAAATGTTTATTAAGGAGGCTGTTCAAAGGGGGAATTCAATATATATATATATTTTTTTTTTTTTAAATGTATTTTTATTGAAGAAAAAAGATTTTCATACAACAGGTGAAATCGTACACAGTGATACAAATAGTCAAGATTGATAATGCAACATCGTCAAAGAAAACCGCCGCAGGCGGGAAATAGACTGTGAACATTTCAGTATATCACATCAAAAAGTAAAAAGAAAAAGGACACACCACGAGTCTACCAGTAAAAATGCATAGAAAAACCAAAGAATATATATATCAGTGTGGGAGGGGTTGTGGGGCAGAAATCCCAAGGCCAAACCCGAGAAAACCATTCCCTAAAGCACATGGTCAAAAGAGTTAAGGTACAGTCTCAGGGTTAACCATGGAAATGTCCCACTTGTCCCATATTTTAGAAAACTTGGGTAGAGTATCTTGCACCAGCGCAGTCAGATGTTCCATTCTGCGTATATATGCAATAGCAGAGATTAGCTGCGATTGGGACGGAGGGGAGGTGGACAACCAAAGAGTGGGAATCGTTCTCCTAGCAGCTAGAAGAATATAGGCTGTTAATTTCTTGGCGTATTTAGATAACGCCGCGATAGGCAGGCCTAATAAGTAGTGTTTAGGGTCTAATGGAATATCTACCTCCAAGACAGACTGTAGTAGGGATTGGACCATGGACCAAAAAGGCACAATCAAAGGGCAGCTCCAGAAAATATGGTAATGGGTGCCCTCATCTCGTTGGCATCTCCAACACAACTTAGATACGGAATGATCATATTTATGTAACATTTCAGGGGTTTTGTACCAGAACATTAGTATCTTGTAGGCCGTCTCCCTCTGCTCCACACATCTGGAAACTCTAGAGGTAGAGGTCCAGATGTCCTGCCATTGGGAAATGGTTAAGGGGGATGGTAAAATTGTAGCCCATCTTCTCATATAGAGATGTGTGTCTGTGGTGGGTGAGATTGAATTGTGGAGGGCACTATAAATAGAGGATATAAGTCCTTTCTGGTACGGGCCTTGTGAGCACAAAGTTTCAAAAGTGTTAGGATTGGCCAGAGTCAGGTCAGGAGATCTAGAGTGGAAATAATGTTTGAATTGAATGTAAAAGAAAGAGAGTCGATCAGGAATGCCATATTTGTCCTGAAGCTCAGGAAAGGATAGGAATTTGCGAGATACTGGATGCACCAGATGGCGGAGTTGAAAGACGCCAGACCTATACCAAGGAAACATATTCTTCACCGAAAGGCTGTCAGGCATATCTGGGTTAAAAATGACATTCAGCAGGGGTGAGCATGGAGAAGAGAGAACCGTATGTGACACTGTTTCCATATGGAGAGAGTAAAAAGCATCGGTCCCAGGCATATATGCCTAAGCTGAGCCATAGAGGAGGTCAGATCAGACCATAGCATGGAGCACGGATGGACCGGGGTGACCACACTCATTTCTAGCTCTGACCATCTACTGGTAGCAAAATATGACGACCAGGAGACAGCCCCCACTAGGTGCGACGCATAGTAATACTTCACGATATCGGGGGCTCCCAGTCCTCCATGAGATCGTGGAGCAAAAACCACTGTTTGGGCAATCCGATGCCTCTTATTCCCCCATATAAATTTAGTAAAGGCTCGCTGAATATTCCTAAGCTGAGGCATGGAGATAGCAACTGGTAATGTTTCGAAAAGATATAAAAACTTGGGGAGTATGGCCATTTTCAATACATTAATCCTACCCAGGAGAGATAGGGGGCAGGACGACCAACTTCTGAGTAGACCATGCGTTTCCGCTATTAAGGATATATAGTTAGCTTCATAAAGGGAGCCGTACTATATATATTTTTTTAAAGGCCTCATGCACAGAGGATGTTCAGCCACCCTCTTAACACCAGAACGCCTGGCAGGTTAAAAACTGTTTAACATATGTGCCTGAAACAATGCACTGCATGCATGCTTAGATGTGCTTAAGTTAGTTTAGGCTCGTCAAGCATTATTGCACTCCATTGGCTAAAATATTAATTTAATGCAAGTGCAAGATGTGTCTAGCATTTAGTTAACATGTGTTTAGGTGCGTTCAGTTTTTTTTCCCCTGCTGTAAATGTTCCTCTTCTAATACACTTGTCTATGTGTAAATGTATGTGGGCATGGACATATTGGGTGAAAGTTACTAAAGCTGGAATATGGTGCAACTGTGCATGGTAGCCAAATCAGCTTCTAACTTGGGTTTGTTTAATTAAGATTTAACAAAATCTGGAAGCTGTTTTCTGTGCAGCACTGCACATGATCCAGTTTTATTAAATCAATCCCATAGGCTTACATAGAGATGCTATTACAGGCTAAAAAAAAAAAGCCTGTAAAAGTGGCAATTTTTAAGCCCAGTGTGCAGGAGGCCTTAAAGCTGCATAGAATAGCATTGGTCTTTTGACATCAGTGCAGTTCTCTGCATCACTGTACTGTGCATAAATTGTACTGTGCATTAAGGCCAAAGTGATAGAGCATCCCCCAAGGAGTGCACCCTTGGCTCAGAAGATTGAATATCACTGAGAGTCATTCTACTTGGAAGAAAAACGGAGGAGTCAAAGTCTTTGGGTTGGTTCAATGCACCATTTGTCGCACTGTGTAACCCATTGGGAGCAATCCCAAAAGTTTCTCACCAGCTGGCAGCTCACACCATACCAATTATCTAAACTTTCCAACTCCCAATACCCTCTGTGCTGAAGCTACAGTGGCCAGGGGGGCAATCATATACATTTTTTGGAGGACAATGTCTATTCAAAAACCACAGGCATGTTGACTAAACCCAACCCTGATCTTGCTATACTACATCTTGGTATAGCTTCTACCATAGCTTAAGAACTATTGTCTTTACACATCTTGTTAGCAACAAAAATAGTCATAACCAGGTACTGGACTAAAAACCTAGGGCCCAACCGCTCTGAAGTAGTAGATCTGATCAACATGCAATGTCCAAAAAAAGTACTCCATGTCAAATCCACTTGTGCTTTATTCGATAAGTTGCAGAAATCATCGATGGATATCAAATATTATATTTCTGTTTTGTGATGTATTTTGATGTAACCTATTGTATCTAATTCCACTGTATGAGACTGCCATTTTGAGTGCAGTTAAAGTGGTTTCAGTCCTTTAATTCCTCTTTGGAAATCTGTTCCCACAATTACTAGGCTATATGTTTAATCCTAAAATTCAATTAAAATATTTATAAACAAATGTGATGGGCTGATAGAGCTGGGTAGATGAAGTAGTATTCTGTTAGTTGCACCATGAAGATTTTGTAAAAAAAATAAAAATAAAAAAAGACAAAAAATATAAAAACAATAAAATGTGCGGAAAAAAAATTAAAAAAAAATAAAAAAACCTTCAGAGTCTGAGAATTGCTTTATTTGTGCTCAAACACCAAAGAAGAGCAGGGGAGACTTGACTATCTAGAGAAGATGGAGACCATCATAGCAATAAATGAAATCCTCTCCGAGATTCAGCACATTTTTCTAGGTTCTGCTGGCATGCAGCAGTAATAAAGTAATGGTCATGCTCCGCTCCTCGCTGAAAGTGTGAACAGGAGACATTAATAAATGCTCCACTGACAATTACCTGTCCATTTGCTTTGATACAATGTTTTTTTTTTACCGCCTACAAGAATGATTAACTGTTTGTGTATCCTTCATGTGTAATCAATATCTAGGAGGCTTAACATTAGCTTTTCAGATTAGATGCCCTATGATAATAAATTTCATCGATCCTGGACACTGTGCTGCAAAAATCTCAGTACATTTCTCAGAGTTTAAATTAAAAGCAGATATATGGCTGTTCGGAGAAGAAATGCCATGGTGATTAGAAGGTGTGATCTCTTCAAATCCTTTTAGACTCCAGTTTATGCCCCCACCCTCAGATCCCCGATCATTTGGAATGAACTGCCCGTGTCAACAAGCATCAAGATATACACAGGGAAAATAACAGTGTCAGGGCATACTGAGACCATAATTAAAATGGGCACAGAGAGGGGGATTCATTATTGGAATCAATTTGTAAAATTAGAACATTGACATAGATATAACTAATGAAACACAGTACGCCGAGTGAAATGGTGACATTTTATCTTCGTTTCCTTGAGAGAAAATAAAAATAAAAAATAAAAATATGGGTTACAATTTATATGCTCTACTCTGATGGCTAAATAAGGATTTATATTAAATTATTCCTGAATGACCACAACACAATATGTTGTAAATGTATCCTTTTATTTAAGATGATTGCAAAATTAGCAAACAGTGTGACTAGGCAGCGGGGAACACGAATAGAATTCTAGGATGCATCACTAGAGGGCTCACCAGCAGAAGAAAGGAGGTTCCAATTCCCCCACATAGGTCTTTAGGGTGACCTCATTTAGAATACTGTGTCCAGTTTCGGAGACCTCACTTACAAAAAGATCTCGATTAGACCGAGTCCAGAGATGGGTAACAAAAACAGTGAAAGGTCTGAGAGATGAAACATATTAAGGGAGACTTGACTTAAAGAGGGATTCCACTAGAAAAAAAAATATTAAAAGCCAGCAGCTATAAATACTACAGTTGCTGACTTTTAATAAATGAACACTCACCTGTCCCAGGGTCCAGCGATGTCGGCAGCTGAGGCCGATCGATCACTTGGCTCTCGGCTGCCGCCACCATTCTCGGCGTAGGAATCAGGAAGTGAAGCTTTGCGGCCTCACTTCCCGGTTCCCTACTGCGCATGCGCGAGTTGCGCAGCGCAATGGGAATGGTCCACGCTCTCTCCGGGACCTGTGTGTGTCCCGTGCTGGGACAGGAAACAGCATAGACTCCCGTGGGAGTCTATGCCCGGAAGTGGGTGCAAATACCGGTCTTAGACAGGTATCTGCACCCTCCTCCCCCCTGAAAGGTGCCAACTGACATCGGAGGAGGGGAGGGTTCCTATGAGCGGTGTAACTCCTCCAGGAGGAGCTGCTGTACTATGCAATGTTAGGACATTGATCTCCCCTGTTCTACTGTGTTCTGACAGAGGGGACAGCCCCTCTGCCAGAACATTCTGGTTAGCGTTCTCAGCCATTGGCTGAGTGTGCTGATCGGAAAACTTTTTGGTCATGCCCCTTTGACAGAAGCCAGTTTTTGGCACTCTCCATCATCTCCATCCTGCTCCACAGAGCCAATATCTTTTTTTTTTTTTACCCACATCTTTTCTTCTCCCATCAAAGACTCGGCCCACCCCTGGTTTCTGGAATTTGCCTAGGCGAAAGACAGGGTGCCCCCAATGCCTCCTGGGATGCATGACGTGCAGTCACATTCAGCAAAGAGGGGGACCTGCACCCAAAAAAGCCAGTAGCCGTTGCTGGACTTGTGCAGCCGCTGCAGAGAAGAGGATCACAGTGGCTCACCGCTGGACTTTCTGGATAGGGGAGTATGCTTATTGTGTTGCAGAATATCAAAAGCAAAAAAAATGAGAGGGGTTAGGGGAGCAAAAAGGCTGCGGTTTCTCTTTAAGAGCCCTTTCACACCGGAGGCGTTTTTCAGGCATTTTAGTGCTAAAAATAGCACATGTAAAGCGCCTGAAAAAAGCCTCATCTGCAATCCCAGTGTGAAAGCCCAAGTACACTGCTCCTAAAGCACCACTGCCCCTTTTGTCGTGACAGAAAGTAGTTCATTTATAGACAACGGTATTCTCACAAGAATTACTTTTCAACATGTACCAGACATTCCTGATTGGCTCTGAATGGTAATAACATGGGTTATTAGCCCTTTCAAGCCATTGTATAGATGAGGGAGAAAGGAAAAAAAAAATATGTCAGTTGAAGAAATACACATTAGATGCCAACTACACACGTCCATCTTTAAGCCTATATGCAAGATTAGTGGTAGGGTTGCTAGATAGGGTTTCCTTCTTCTAAAATGACATGGTTTACGAAGATGCTGAACAAGGCTAGTATCATGACATGTAGTGTTTATATCTGCGTGGTGTATGTGACAAAACTTATATGCATAATTCAGTCAGTACAACAGTCCATCAAGCATCTAAAAGGCAGCATGGATCTTACAGTTCTTCATGCACTGGACTGTCTAAAATTATTTAATTCTGCAAGGATATAATAAACTATTCATGCCACTAAACTTCACAAGTCAGGGAGCCATACCAGCTTCAAACATGAGTAACGTTCTTATTTCATTTTTTCCCACATAGTCTGACTAGTGATAAATTATTAAATGCACATAACAAAATATA
The DNA here is from genome assembly GCF_037356315.1 of Lithobates pipiens. Classification (NCBI taxonomy): domain Eukaryota; kingdom Metazoa; phylum Chordata; class Amphibia; order Anura; family Ranidae; genus Lithobates; species Lithobates pipiens. Next base: position 265,996,431 of record NW_027507758.1, on the reverse strand, counting down.
CAGCATTAAGAACACAGGAGCAAAAGCCTCAACACAAGATTTCAGATGTTTTTGAAGGAAGCTAGCAAGTAAATTGATATAAATGCATGAACGTTAATGCAGCGGGATTACTTGCATACTATGCAAGAATTTTTGTCTTTGCCTGACGTTCAGCTGCGTGTTCTACTTCAACTAAGTCACAATTCACCCCTACCACTAATGAGATGGGCAGCATCAATGACCAATAAGGAGCCTCTGGCGTTGGGGGCAAGTTTAGCTTACAGGAAGTTTTGCTTCACATATAGCTATAGTTTACGTTATCTCTGGATCTACTGATTCATAGGCAGAGATTATATTCAGTTGCAGCAGCAAGTAAAAACAGATACAGAAAGCTAAGGTGGGAGGGGTAACTGCTTGAATTTTATATGGCTTTTCTTGGGATGAGTGTTGCTTTAAATGCTAAACTGGAACCAATTTTTGTAAAGTTTAAGCTTAGCCCAACTCCATTAATATTTACTTCTCCTTACCAATTACATTTGTATACGAAAAGTTCACCTATATTTCAAGATTAGCTCATTTTTGCTATATCTTCCGCTTGTGCCCTTTTTTTTCTTAAGAGAACGTATTTTGAATTACTCTGCACCCAATAAAAGTTTCATGCATTAAATAAGGAATAGTAAAAAAAATAAAAAAATGTAAATAACCTCAGCTTAGCCTCATTTTCCCTTCATCATATACAAAACTTTAATAAAGCATGTTATTAACTTATTTAAATTACTCCAATAGACACCATTTTCCAGCCAAAACAGAATAATGCTTGGACTGTTCCTCTCTTTCTCCTACAGCAGAATACAGTATGCAAGAACAAAATATCCAATATTTATAATACTTGCTTTCAGGCCAGCGAACAAACAGTAAATCTACACTATATTACTGAAAGTATTGGGATGCTACACACATGAACTTTAATGGCATTCGAGTCTTGGCCCATAAGCGTTAAATATTGAGTTGGCCCACCCTTTGCTGCAAGAACAGCTTCAACTCTTCCGGGAAGGCTGTCCACGGGAATGTTTGACCATTCTTCCAGAAGCACATTTGTAAGGTCAGGCACGGATGTGGATGATACGGCCTGGCTCGCAGTCTCTGCTCTAATTCACCCAAAAAGTGTTCTATCGGGTTGAGTTCAGGACTATGCACAGGCCAGTAAAGTTCCTCCTCCCCAAGCTCACTCATCCATATCTTTATGAACCTTGCTTTGTGCACTGGTCCAAATCATTCGGTGGGTGGGGGATTATGGTATGGGGTTGTTTGTCAGGGGTTGGGCTTAGCCCCTTTGTTCCAGTTAAGGGAACTCAAAGCATCATCAGTATATCAAGACATTTTAGACAATTTCATGCTCCCAACTTTGTGGGAACAGTTTGGGGATGGCCTCTTCCTGTTCCAACATGACTGCAAACTAGCGCACAAACAAGGGCAATTTGAAGGCCATATACTGAAAAATGTGTCAAGAAAAAAAAAAAAACACAACACACACACTATAAACATGTATAGAGTAAAAGGCCCCTTGAACATGTTTCGCAACATAGAATGAACGCACAACTTTTATCAAACTATAGTCCTCTAATATCTATCCTTTGCCATCAACTGCTGATAGACTGCACAGATCACACCTCCTACCACTTAGAACTTTAATAGAATTTCTTTATTTTTTAACTAAATAAAAGTTTCAGCTTTAAAAAAACAGAGAGAACATTGTACATATTTGTATCTACAGATGAATAATTGTATTTAAAATTGTGCTAGCAATAACGATCTTTAACATACGTAATTTTAGCCAGGTTGGCCTTAATGCACATTTCCAGCTTTTAAGCACTTAAATACCACACAGGGGAAAGTGCTGCTCATCTTCTCCGACATAATTTCGTACAGTATGTTTGTCTTTTTATATAACAGCATAAAAGCTGCAGAGGAGTTTGAAATTTAATTTTCGATGTCAGGAGAAAAGTCAATTATTGTACATGTTTTAACTTTCAGCACAAACCATCTTAGACCCTCCCCCTTCCCCTGCAAACAGATACAAAACAAAAGTTACTTAAAGTTGAACATGAAGGAAAATTTGAAATACAAATGCGAGCCATTTTACAATTATTTGGCAAGGGATGTGTAATTTTGTTAGTCTGCACTCTTGGTAGACACAATCCTGGATCTTCAAAGCAGTGTAAAGCTGGCCATACACAAGTATATTTTTAAACAAATGATTATATGAACATTCATATGAAAATTCTCAGTGGATGGTTGAGGACCTGACAAAATCTAATTCCAAAGAACTTAAAAACTTTTTTCTTCTTTTAACATTAAATTTGAAAACGAATGGACTTTCCCAAAGAACCACTTTTACTGTGAAAAATTTGTTTATGCAAGTAAAAAAGTTTCTATCCTGCACATTCCAAAGTTCTCATCAGTGCAGTCGAAAATTAAGCGTTTATTAATGCTTATTATTAGACTAATAACTAAATATTAGAAAGTCAAACAAATGCTGTAAAAAAAAAAATGTAATTAAATTCTACTAGTGTATGGCCAGCTTAAAGGGGTTCTAAAGGTAAATATTTTTTCACCTTAATGCATTCTATGCATTAAGGTGAAAAAACATCTGACAGTGCCTGCGCCCCCAGCCCCCCTGTTTTACTTGCCTAACCCCTCGAATGTCCCGCGCTCGTCCCCGTTGTCCTTTCCACCGTTCAGCCTGGACGCTGATTGGCTGGAGTGGATGGATGGAAAGCAGCGCACCCATTGGTTCGCGCTGCTGTCAATCACATCCACCAATGCGGAGCGCCGGGGGGCGGGGCCGTGTGATACAGCGAGCGGCTATAGCAGCCGGCTGTATCACGGGAGCGCGCCTGCAGATGCTTCTCACCATGCGAGGGAGCTCGCATGAACGTGAGAAGCATCTGTGGGAGGAAGCAGAGACAGCCACCGAGGGACCCCAGAAGACCAGGTTCGGGGCCACTCTGTGCAAAACGAGTTGCACAGTGGAGGTAAGTATAACATGTTTGTTATTTTAAATAAAAAAATAATAATCACTTTACAATCCCTTTAAGCACAGCTTGGCCTAGAACACTTGACAATATATTGACTCTATTTTCTCCTCCTGTTAGCATTTTTCTTGTCAGGCAACTGCTTAAATCCTATTGCTGGTCTTCTAACACCTAACCAGAGTGCTGCTATGAATAGATTACAAGAGGGTGATAGCAGGACAAAGTAGCAACTAAAACCACCCCACAAGATGTTGGTTTGACAACTGTTATAAGCTGGAACCAGAGCTTGGCTAAAAACTAAATATTCTGGCCATGTAAAGCAAAATTATTTAATATATATATATATATATATATATATATATATATATATATATATATATATATACATATACATATATATATATACACACACACACACACACACATGCACTCCTATAAAAGTCAAAGTGTTTCAAGAACCATTGTGAGAATCAGTGTACCCATTTTACATTGATCTGTATGTAGAATGCCTGGGAATAATTGATCTACAAACAATTTATTACATTTTATGCAACTAAAAATACAGTATGTGTTTTTTACTTTTTATTATTTCAACTTTAGATGTCAAAATGACTTTTCCCAGAAGTTATCAGAGTTGATGAACTCTAAACTATTTCAGTAATAAGACTGCAGAGGGACAGCTGGATTACATTGGCATATTTTGTTATACAATATATGTGAATGGCTTAATAATGGTTTGCAAAATATGTAGGTGACTGTATGCCACATCTGGCAGCCCTGGGCCATGGCCTACTAAGATTTTACTGAGAACCTGTAATGTAAACCAATTCAGTGCAGATTGTCCTGAACCAAAGATCCCTAAACCACTACTGTTTTAGTTCCAAACTTGAACACAAACATTATAAGTAAAAAGAGCATTAATAGATTTTACTATTTTATGAAATGATTTTTCTAAGCACACACAGTTCCAGCATGGCTCTATACACAAGTACTGAAAAGTATGTTTCAGAAAGAACAGAAAAAAAAAAAACTTCAATGTGAATCACAAAAAGAACAGAATGATTTTGTGAGGATCAATTACTACAAAATTACTGCCACTAATGCTGACATACAAGCTTGCTCAACCAGACACAACACACAAAAGTAACCAATTACAATACATCTTTCAGCGATTTGATTTAATGAAGAATTCTAGTTGCAATGGGTTACTGCACTTTGACATTCTACCTTGCTATTTGTTTCCTCATCATAATTTGTCTTAGAGCTAAATAGGATGGGCAATTCCAATACTGGCAACATTTCTCCAAGGGCAGGAATTCTAAAAATCAGCATCAATTATAAAGCAGTAGAAATAACTGTCTCTGTCCAGAATGCAACCACTATTGAGCCAGCAGCAACAGGGTGGCATATTGCTAGTTAGAACAGAAATTGAGATTTTCCAAATGTTGCAGGTATAAAAGGAAGGCCCCTAGGCATGTCTGAACACTAATATATCCAAATACCAAGCCAGTCTCCAAAGCTTACTCACCACCTCATGGCTCTTGCACATTCCTACTGTCCACTGAGACTACCCATCATAATAGAAAAACATGTTGGTGGTGAAGCCGAGTAGCAAGCTTCAACACTTTCCTGAAGTCTCAGAGCCTTTGCTGTGACAATAGTTTGGGAGCCTGCTAAATGTATATGTAGATACCGTGTAGATGTCTCCAGTTCGTACCTGCACACGTTTATTTTTACAGAAAATAAGGAGGAAATGTATCCAATGTGAGGGAAACCTCCAATAGTCCCCATTATCACAACCGGAAAATGTCCCCTCTGGTGACCACTCAAAATGTAGAATTTTCTTTCAATTGTGGTGATAATAGTCACCAGGACAAACAGAAAGAGTGGAACTCTCTAATGGAGACACAAACAGCAATAGGAACCTGATAGGTTTTCTTATCCCTCTGTCGTGTGAACGTGCTATTAACACAATGACCTATCTTTTTTTTTTTTTTATATTGGAAGACTAGCTCATGTACAACCCAGTACTTAACAGCCTTTCTGTGTACTGTACCTAAGCCAATTGTCTCCAATAAATCCTGAACTGAACTAAAACTGAAAAATGGCATAAAAGATTTTCTTGGTTTACATCTACACAGCTTATAGATTTGGGCAAAAGAGAGGTGTTCACAGACAGAAGGTCAATGTAAAATCATCCACTCAAACAACAGTTTGGGGCATTGGTGATTACAGATGAACACCCCAGGCTCCAAAAACAAACTGTAGTTAGATTTAAAAAAAGTGACCCTACTCCACACTAAAATGACTGGTGTTAAAAGATATAAATCCCCCAAAATATCAAAAAAAGTCACTGCTGCTACAATGAGTGAATAAGCCTAGCAATAAAACATCAAAAATGTAGTGCTGTGAACCATAAAAGGAGAAGTACAGCCAAAGCTCGTTTGGCTGTACTTCACCTATGGATCACAGGCGTGCAGTTAGTTTTGCACTCCTGTGACCCGTTTTCAGCAGAGTGGGCTGAAGTGAACTCTCTGCTGATGTCACAGGGTCGGTCCAGGCTCAGCATCATCACGACCACAGAGTCCGCCTAGATCCCTGGACTGACACCTGACTTAGCCTCTCAGGGAGTCCCTGAGGGCCTGAGCTGGCCGCTCCCAGCCTCTCTACACCTCAGTGCTCCAATGAGCGAGGAGAGTGCAGAGCAGAGAGCTGTGTCTGGTAGGCACCAGCTCTCTGCTCAGGGAGCTGTAAGAACTGAGCTATTGGTTTTCAGCGTAGAGGTACTGGGGTACAGATGAAGCATCTACTTAGGTAAGCCTATATCCAAAAACAAACAAAAAAAAACCCCCTCTTTTACCACATTAATATATCTCACAAATCACTAGACAATATCTGGAGATTTATGCCTAGTGATTGTGAGCTATAAGAAATATTTGTGTTAAAGGTTCATAGTGCTACATTTCTATATTATTGTTATATCATCATATTGGAGTTGTAGGGTATGGGACATTCTGATTAAGGATAGGTACACACACAGGGCAAAACTCTATCAAACTGTTGATTCTGCAGTTCCCATCCGACAGAAGGCGGTCTCATGACCACTGGCTGCAGATTGGCTGTTGGTTTTCTAGAAGTACAGCAACCGCCTCAGGTTTTATTTTTTGTTCAGCCCACTGGGTTGATCAAAAAATAATGACCTGTGTGTACCAGGCTTAACCACTTGACATCCGTGCTATGGCTGAATGACAGCCACAACGCGGATCTGAATTCCCGGGAGGCTGTTATATGACGGCCTCCCCTGTGCAAGCTCCTTGCGTGCACCCTACAGGGACTCGGGTGATCACCAATCAGAGTAAGGGGCCAATCCTGGCCCCTTACCATGTGATCAGCTATCAGCAAATGACAGCTGATCACAGGATCAACACAAAAGCTCGGTGATGTTTTTTTTTTCTCCTCACACTGACAGCGGAGGAGAAAAAAAAAAGCCAATCACTGGCTCATCTTAAAAGGGACATCGGTTCCAAAAAGGAAGAGGCAAATATGCCTCATTTATGCCACCCATTAGTGCCCACAAGTGCCACCTATCAATGCCCACCAGTAGTGCCAAATCGGTACCACATAGAAGTGCTACCTATCAGTGTAACCGATCAGTGCCCATCAATGACGGACAAAAATTATCAGTTTTAAAATTTTATAAACAAAACAAAAAAATAAATCAGTCTTTTTACATGTAAAAAAAAAATACATAATAAAAAAAAATTGTACAGGTGATCAAATACCATGAAAGGAAAGCTCTATTCAGGGGAAAAAAATGATAAAAATGTAATTTGGGTGCAGTGTTGTATGACCGCGCAATTGTCATTCAAAGTGCATCAGTGCTGACAGCTGAAAATTGGTCTGGATAGGAGGGGGGTTTAAGTGGCTGGTAAGACCGTGGTTAAAGAGAGTGTTTAGAGGTGCACTTTTGCAGCATATGCAGGACAAAACAGAAAAATCATGCGGTTTCTAACTTCAGTTTTGGGTAGGTGACAGCTAGAACCCGTTTTTTTTCTTTTCAACTGCTGGGTAAAACAATTCCTCGGCATTTACTATCCTGGTGACAATTTTGTCACTGTGGCAGAAAGCGAAAGGGAATCCTAAATGAGGACAGAGGTAGCAACAGAAAGCCAATTGAGAATCCAGCCTTCTCAGACTCTAGTAATAAGTGTTTTATTGCCAAGGTATCCCCTCACTTCCAGGCTTGGAGACATCAGGATTTCTTATCAGATCCACCCGTCCATTTTTTAGGCAGACCTGATCAGAAGCTTCACATGGGTTTATGGGCAGGCTGATGTAAACAGACTTGCATCCGTTTACACCCGCCTACCTCCAAGTCTGGCAAGGTCGAAAAGAAAAAAAAATGAAAAGAAATGCATCCTTTTCCGTTTTCCCAGTCATAAATGTGAAGGATCAAAGGTAGCTTGAAGTAAACAAGTCTGTTTACATCTGGACACCCATAAAGCCACCATGGCTCCATCCCTGTCCACTGTATAAATGTGGGCACAAACTGAATGGCCATGGATGTATTTAAAAAAAAAAAAAAAAAAAAAAAAAAAAAAAAAAAACACACCAGCAGCTTAATATCACCTTGTTGCCGCCACAAAAAAAGCAAACATTTACAATGGCATTAAATTGATTCCACCTGTTGCTTGAAGTGAAGTGGTTTGCACTTTACCAACTCTTGCACTTTTTACATCCAACAGTACTCAATATTTCCCTTAATCTGTTGAGTATGCCCTTAAAATAGACAAATTTAAACCTGGAGTAAACCTGGGCATTTCACTGAACGCTAGTCTTTGATTCTGTTCTGAAAACAGCTGCAGTTAAATTTTCATACTGGCTGGTAAACAGAAAAACAACAGACAGATGGTATGCAGAGGCTCTGTCCCTAAAGTGGTTTTGTTAGTTTGCTAATTCCTGCATTACTGAAACCAGAGGCAGCAACCATACTATTCTGTCTGCTAAGACAGAGCCAAAGAAACAAATTAAAAAAATATTGAAAAAAATAAACTCAAGAAAAGTACAGTGGGCATAAAGCCCAGCGATCCTCGGGATTGAAGGGTTCCAGCTTTAAAATAGTTTTCAGTTGACTTCAATAACTGACACTCTGACAAGAGACAATAAGATGAGCAGTGATACAGAACCGTTTGATACAGAACATCGCGGTTGCAGTCTGATTTGTGCGCAACGTACACTCACATACATAAATTGGACTCATGAGCCCCTGCTCTCTAGGTCGTGAAACTAACTGTCTTCTAAGCATAAAGGTGCAGTAAGGGAAAAACATATTGCTGCAGATCAAGTAAATTTACAATTGCAGTCATGACACTCAGAACACCTTCTTACTCACAATAGAATAAATATGTGAAGGAATAAAATATAACAGAAGCCCCAGAACATATATCTGCTTATTACATGAATTACAAATAAGCCTATACCATCAATATCTTCACCGGCTATGCATGTTATTCTGCCTATAACATATTTTATACACCTTAGAACAGGTGTTATTGAATGAACATTTTGTTGAAGGTAATCAGCGTTATTTGCATTGTGTGTTGTAATCGCTGTTGTCCTGTAAAATCTACATACATTTCTTATCCCATAATTTTATTTTCATAAACATTTTACAAATTAAAAGTTACGAAACACAGTATATAAAAATATACTAAGTATAAAGGCAATAACAGGATACAAATTTAGTAAGCATAGAATATTTTGTCCATATCCATTTAATCGGAGTAGGAAGAAAGAAAAAAAAAATACAATAAAAACTAAAACGTAGAAAAAAAAAACAACAAGGATAAAGTAAAAAGCAAAAACAACATCTCAAAAACTATGTTAACTGTTAGAATATTTTCCAGGAAGGTTTACTGAGAATTAAAGGCAGGTTATGTTTGATCGCAGTTCTAATCTGTCCAATGAGTTCGTAAGAGATGTTTGTTATACCACTCTAAATATTTAAATGGTGTCATGATCTGTTTTAGACATGTTTTAGACATGTTCAATTAATTTCGTACATTCATCGTAATTTCCGAAAATTCGTACAAATTTGAAATACAAGTTTTTATGCATACGAATCCTGTACGAAATCCAAAATTTTATTTATAAATTTTGGATCCAAATTCATAACGAAAATTCTTATTTGTTACGAAAAGTTAACAAACCTAAAAGTTAAAACCCCAGGAAGTCAGCACAGGGATGGCGGGTGTACACTCAGACCCGGGAACTCAGCACAGGGATGGTGGCAACCCTATGGGAATTTTTATGCTTATGAATTTTATACGAAATTTCATTAAAGAATTTTGGATCCAAATTCCGCTACTACAGAAACGTGACTGGTGTTTTGTTCACAGAGGAAGTCAGCACAGGGATGGTGGGAACCCCTCATTACGATAAATTCATCATAACGAACATTCGTTATTTTTACAAAAAGTTAATGAACCTAAAGGTTAAAAACCCGCAAAGTCAGCACAGGGATGGCGGGAGCCCCTCATAATGATAAAGTCACCATAATAAACTATTGTTATTTTACGAACCTAACAAAAATTCGTATGAATCCTAATTGAAGTTCGGACACGAATATTAAATACATTTTCGTACAAAACGGAACAAAACAAATTTATTGATGGCACACATGTCTAATCTGTTTTATCTCAGAATTAGACAAAGATCTTTCCATAAAGGTTTGCCATCTTTTAAAGAAATGGTTTGTTGAATTCACCAGTCCAGGGATTTGAAATCCCTGTGACAATCTCCTTTTTGTGCCTCAGCGTGTAGGCACAAGACACATTCTAATTGGTCAGCTCTAGCCCACCTTGCCAGCACTATGAGGAGAGAAGGCCAGGGGCATTTCAAGTCTCCTGACCAGTGGAGTGGCATTCCAATCCCTGACAGAGCAAGATTGCGGTACCACAGTACTGCGGGACCGGGGGATGGGGAGGGGATCCAGTGTAAAGGTCCCATTACAGGTTTTCTATGAAGGTGAACTTACACTTTAAACACACAGAATGCATAAGACACTGTGTACTATATGGCCTAATCCTTATAAAGAAGTAGATACACAGAAAACGCATATGTACCCATGGACTTTTTGAGGGACGTATGGAGAAAAGCAACAACACCGAAAATAAAAGCTGACATGTTTATTATTTTGAATTTTATTTAAAAAAAAATGGCTCCCCCCCATCAGTCTATCACAAATACTGCTGCCAGGCTCATCCACCTTACCAATCGCTCAATGTCTGCTACTCCTCTCTGTCAATCCCTCCATTGGCTTCCACTCACCCAACAAATTAAATAAAAAATAAAACTAACTTACAAAGCCATCCACAACTGAGCCCCCAGCTACATCACTAGCCTAGTCTCAAAATACCAACCTAATTATTCTCTTTGTTCCTCCCAAGACCTCCTGCTCTCTAGCTCCCTCGTCACCTCCTCCCGTGCTCGCCTTCAGGACTTCTCCAAAGCCTCGCCAATCCCATGGAACTCCTTACCCCAATCTGTCTATCTCCTACTCCGTTTGCTTTTAGACGATTCCCTGAAAAACCCTCCTCTTCAGAGAAGCCTAGCCTGCCCACACCTAACAACTGTACTTTTATTTTCTCCATCAGCTCATCCCCCACAACCATTACTTTGTTTTTATCATTTGACCCTCCCTCCTAGATTGTAAGCTCCAATAAACAGGGCTCTCTGATTCCGCCTGTATTGAATTGTATCGTGACTGTACTGTCTGCCCTCATGTTGTAGAGCACTACATAAACTGCTGGTGCTATATAAATCCTGTATAAGAATAAATCGATAAGAATAAAGAATAATAATCTATAAGAATAATAAACCTAAAGGCAGACATATATTTTATGACTTTTGTAGAGTCGTATTCTGGATTTTAATGTTAAACATTTTCTATCAGTACCTCATCTTTGCCACATCCTCCAGTGGGGAGGAAACAGTTATCACATATTTTCTTGAGGTTTCAAATTGCAAAATAAAAAAAATTACTGCTACAAGGTTGGGGATTTCACAGGAGAAGGTCCATAGCACAGTTTTGAAACAGCAGGCTAAATTCAGCTTATGAGGAGGAACATGGATCCATTATTGGGAGGAGTTTATGTGAACAAAGAATTCAAATATATGCAACAGATAAAGGTGATGTATCTGAAATAGATCAGTTACTGTAGGGCAGGAATCTGCAATTAGTGGACCTCCAGCTCTTGCAAAACTACAAGTCCCATCATGCTTCTGCCTCTGGGAGCCATGCTTGTGGCTGTGAGTCTTGCTATGCCTCATGGGACTTGTAGTTTTGCAACACCTGGAGGTCCACCAATTGCACATCCCTGCTGTAAAGTTTTTTTTTTTGTTTTTTTTTATTCTTCTGCTGACTAGCTTGACAATGTGGTGAGGACCCCGTGCACTGTTTTTTTTTTATTTTTTTATTATTACTCTGTATCTTTCTTAGTTTCCTAAATTCAAACAGATCAGAGCTGCTACCATTTTATTTATTTATTTTTTGTTTTACCATTTTATTAATATTTGAAGAAAATAGTTGGTACAACGTTTTGCGTTCAGCTAAGAGCATTTGCTTATGACGACATACCCGTTTTTATAGCACCAGGGCATTAGATACATTACAGTAATACTTAACAGCAAAATGACATTAAAAAACTAATTTGAAAAAGCTTTAGTGCCCATTTGCAATGCATCATATTACCAGTGCCATGAAACCTATGCCATAATAAACAGACGCATCCAATAAAGTGCTCATGTTTGTGTGTTAGACAGGGATATTAAATTGTAAACTCCACTGATGTGAATACTTCTAAATGTTCTATAAAGCTATAGTTGTACTTGTGGGTCATCAGCAAACATACTGTACATTGCCTAATCTTATTCTCCACAATGCTTTCTATGTAAAGTTGCAATTTTGGTATATTCCTGAACTTATAATGCCACGTACACACGACCGGACTTTCCAGCAGACTAGATCCGACGGTCTTTCGGCAGAGCTCCGACAGACTTTTCGAACTAAGGGACTTGGCCACACATGAACGGACTAAGTCAGTTCGAAAGTCCCTTAGTTTTGAACGTGATCACGTAAACGGGACTAAATAAGGAAGTTCAATAGACAGTAGCCAATAGCTTCCCTGGCGCCGTATTTGGTCCGCTGAACCAGCACACAGACGAACGAGTTTCCCGAATTTAGTCCGTCGCAGTTGAGTCCTTTGGATAGATTTGAAACATGTTCTATTTCTAGGTCCATCAGATTTATTTTTTCAAAAATTGATCGGGCTAGCCCACACACAATCGGATTGTCCGACGGACTAATCCCTTCGGACCTAGTCTGCCGGAAAGTCCGGTCATGTGTACGCAGCATAACAGATCAAAAAATGACCTGACAATGATGCCAATGCAGAATAAACACGCTTTTCACTGCAGAATTTCACACAATTCCCTGCAGTAGAATTTATACATTTCAAAATAGGCTTCAAGGTCAAATTTGATAAATGTTACGAGAGTCTGAAAATCTAAGCCATAATTAACAGAAAACCTACAAGTGAAGCAATACACACAGGATGCGTGATGCTTGAAGCTTGTGCTGTGCCAATCATCTTGTGAACCCTGGCTGAAGTTCAGAACGCTACAATTCATATGAATAGTTATGAATTGGGCAGCTTTCCAAAATTTGACTGTGGCAGGCAAAAGAGGCTGAAGGGAAATCTTCAGAGCCAAAAGAGACCATAATAGGAGAATTGCACTAAATATGAGATTAAAGACCCCCCCCCCCCCCCCCCCCCTTATACATAACTAACATGATCAACTGTATCACTGGGATCACAATCTTAATTTAAAGCTGTATTAAACCCTAAACCAAAAACGTAAAATATTGCAGTGTACCAATCATTAAATATGGTGGCTGCATGCATTTTCTTTTCTTGGGCTTTTTTTGCAGTTTTCACCTGGCTATCTTGCCAGTAACACATCCCTGTATTAAGAGTGCCTGGTGGATGGCAGCATTGTCAGTCTGCGGGGAAGGAAGTGCTAGATGTACTAGCAGATTTAGACACATTAACTATCCAAACTCCAGCTAACACTTCATAAACAGTTACAGTAAACTGTGTTCTTTTTGGGATAAAAGTTTTACACAAATAAAAGCTTATTATTGTAAGCACCCCTGCCAGTGTTAAATGGTTTGTCTCATCCTAGTAACTGATGCATTCAAAACTGATTTACTAGCTGGATCACCAGATATTGGTATGATGCAAAAAAGTGGAGAAACACAAAGCTAAATCTGACGCATTCCATGCAAAGCGCCAAAAATGAACTGGACAAAATTATTGGCACCCTCAATTTAACATTTGGTAGCAACCCCCATTGGAAAAAATAACTGACATTACTTGCTTCTTGTAACCATCGATTAGTTTCTGGAACCTCTTTACTGGAATTATGGGCCACTCTTTTTTCGCCAACTTCTCCAGGTCTCTCAGATTGGAAAGGTTCCTTTTCCCAAATGCTGTTTTGAGATCTCTCCACGGGTGCTCAATGGGATTTAGGTCTGGACTCATTGCTGGTCAATTCAGTACTCTCTAGCACTTTGAAATGCAGGGGGTGCCAATATTTTTGTCCATGACTAAGTAAACAATTACAAGATTTTGTGTTTTGCATTATTGCATCCTTGACCTCCTGATTTTGTTTGTACTTTTTTATCATTGAAATACTACACCACAACCCTGTGCTAAACAATATGAATGACTTCAATGGGCAAGTGGCAATGGCAGTAAAAATGTGGATCAAGTGCCTGTTTTTTTTCACCCCCTGGTTGCCCATGTAAACAGGTTAACTATACATGTATATTTTTACGTCTATATTCAGAAACTTTCAAAATGCTTTTATTACTGAAATAGATTGTGATGACCTTTCCTTCTTAATAACATCAATTAGTAATGGAGAAGGAAAATATCTACTTAAAGAGGAGAGCCAGCTTTAAAAAAAAAATTTTTTAAAGTCAGCAGCTGCAAACACTGTAGCTGCTGACTTTTAATAAGCAGACTTATCTGTCCAGGATGCCCGCAAAGTCGGCCGCCCGAGGCTGACCCATCCCTCGGGTCCTGGCGCCACCATTTTAACTAAGGGAAACAGGCAGTGGAGCCTTGCAGCTTCACTGCCCGTTTCCTACTGCGCATGCGCAAATCACGCAGCGCTTTGTAAATGGGGCGCGCTGTGTTCTGGGACACACAGTTCCCAGAACACACAGCGCCCCATTACCCAGAAGACGCCGCACGGAGGAGAGAAGACCGAAGATCACCGCGGAGGAAGAGGCAGATTAGGAGGATATGCCTAGCAACAGGCATTTCTGGTAAATTTTTGCTAAACTTTAATGTATTTTTGTTTTTCAGGGTGGCCCTCCACTTTAAGGATTATTTTTGTAATATTTAAGAACAAAGAAACTGAGATAAAGTCTATTAAAAACAACTGTGTACAGGAAGACATTGAGCTTGTTGTCTGTCAGACAGATTTGGTCTGTTCTTAATGCTGCACTGATAAGAAAGGTTGCTAGACATATTAAGTGATTTTTTTTTTTTTTTTTTTTGGAAACTCTTATTAAACTAAATGATGTACACAAGGATATTCTGTCCAAGCACATTTACCAATATCAGAAAAGAGGCCATCCAGCACAGGTCTAATGTTCCATAATATGATTCACATGCAGCAAACTATGTTATTAACTGCTCCATCCTGGTCTAATCTTCTCCCAGGGGTAAAATATGTTGTGCCTAATAGTTTGTGTATCAAATATTAAAATAAATTAGATTCTTTTGTGCACATGCATTCTTTCTTTAAAGGTCAAACACGTTTTTCAAGCAAATAATTATACCTTTCGAACCTGGTACAATTTCCCATTAACATTAACAGAAAACGCTATGAAAATAAAGAGGGGGCAAAAAACACAAAGACTACAAAACGTTAAAAGGCTGGAAATGTGTTTACTAGCTTAGATTTTTACCAGTGACTCTAATTTTCTAGGTTCCTGCTCGAAAACAACTTATTATCTGGGATTTATTTTCCTACCCGTTGAAAAGATTTGGTAATAATAATAATAATGGAAGTAAATTAACATTGGCTGGAATTGCCCACTGATTATGCAGGAAAGTGGTTTGGACCTTTCTGATCTTAATGTAAAACATATGTAGTACACCACACAAGGCTAGAACCATGCTGTTAATTACCGTTTTTATAAAGAAAGGTGTGGGTTATAGCACTGAGCTATTCTGCTGAGGGTGAGATACAGAAAATATATTCACATTTATTGCCCACATGTTTATCTAAACATGGATTTTTAGATAAGGCTTTTCATTTTTATTAGAGACACTGATTCATGGCCACTGAAAGCTTAAAGCAAAATACCTTCTCCCCCAGCAGCACATGCTCACCTTTTCTTTCCTCCCCTCTGAACATTGTGATGTTCCCCTCTGGTATCCTGCTGTTCACGTCTATTTACAAAAAGAAGGAGCCACCCTCCACTCCATCACGTTTGTCAGCAAGAATCAGCAGACCTAAAGTCATTGGAGGCTCAGAGAGGCAGTCTGGCATTTGAAGAGCTAGACTAAGTATCTGAGATGCTGTAAGCTTTGGAGGCTTCTCAGCTTTAAAAGAGAAGTAGGGTAACAGCTATTTTGACCTGGTGCACTTCATTCTGCACTCCCGTGACCCATTTTTAGCCAACAGCGGGCTAAAATACCCAGTTGGCTAGCATGACACCAGTCTAGGCTTAATCATGACGTTAATTTCAGGATCCACCCAGATGTCTGGCCCTGAAGCTGCCTCAGCCTCTCAGCAAGCTGCTAGGAGACTGAGCCAGTCATTCCAAGCCTCTCCACAGCCCAGCCCTCCAGCAATTGCTGGAGGGGCAGAACAGAGAGCCAGTAAAAGTCACTGACTCTTTGCTCAGTGAAGACCGAGAACTGAGTGATCAGCTGTCTTCGATAGCTCAGGTCAGTCTTAGAAGCAGCAGGGGACCGAGGCTGCATCCACCTAGGTGTGTATGTTTTTTTTTTGTTTTTTTTGGGAGGGTACATTTTTAAACTTCTTTTTTATTACGTACTGTTTGGGTGCAATCAGTTCACATATCACACACCTTAGGGAACTGGATTTAGTGTCCACAGGGGGCATTATCTGCATTGAATTTGTATATTTCCATTTTTGTGCAGATTTCATTTGGGTTCTCCTGCTTCTTCCGCCAACCAAACATTCAGGGTTGGTTAATGGTCTCGGCCTTTAATTACTTCCATACCGGGTCTATTCTGGCATTCCTCTCCTACATGTAAAAATCATAATTTTTTTGCTAGAAAATTTATCAGAACCCCCAAACGTGTTTTTTTTTTTAGCAGACACCTTAGGGAATAAAATGGTGGTCCTTGCAACCTATGTCACATGGCATTTGCGCAACAATTTTTCAAACGCTTTTTTTTTGGGGGGGGGGGAACATGCATGAATATAAAAAAAAAACAGTACAGTTATCCCAATATTTTTTTTAGAATGTGAAAGATGTTACCCCAAGTAAATAGATACTCAACATGTCACGCTTTAAAATTGCGCACAATTGTTGAATGCCACCAAACTTTGCTACTTAATCTCTATAGGTGACGCTTTAAAATTTTTCACAGGTTACCAGTTTAGAGTTACAGGGGAGTACAGAGTCTAGTACAATAATTGGTGCTCTTGCTCTAATGCACACTGCGATACCTCACGTCTGGTTTAAACAGCGTTTACATATGCAGGTGCGACTTACACACGGGGCGCTTTAAAAAAAAAAAAAAAATATATATATATATATATATATATATATATATATATATATATATATATATATATATATATATATATATATATATATAGTGTTTATTTTACTTAATTTTTATTTTTTTACACTTTCTCTCTCAAAAAAAAAAAAAAAAAAGATCACTTATTCCTATTACAAGGAATGTAAACATCCCTTGTAATAGGAATGGTGTGTGACGGGTCCTCTTTAAGACCCCACATCTCTCCTCCAGACTGGAAAGCATCAGATTAAAAAAAAAAAAAAAAAATGAACAATCCGATGCTTTCCAGCCGAGATGTTGGCTTTGTTTACATCCGGACGTGACGTCAATGTCTGAACTGCCGCTATGATTGTTCTTATGGTACACAGAATAGCCGGCTGAAAAAGAAGATATCTGAATGATGCCTGCAGCTGCAGGCATCATTCAGATATCACCACTGAAAGTCAATCACATCATATGACATCCTTTGGCTGGAAGTTGTTAAAGGGGTTGTATAGGCAGAAGGATTTTTTTAGTTAATGCATTAAGATAAAAAACCTGTGTGTAGCAGGCACACTAACACCCCCCTAATTACTTACCCGAGCCCCATCTCTCTCCAGCGATATCCACAAATGTCTAAGCCATCCATGACACTCCTCCTGATTGGCTGAGATAAAAGTAGAGGTTTGGGAACTCACAGACAACATTACAAGGAGGCAGGAAAACTAAGTAAAAATAATTTAATGAAAAATGGATTATAGGGCCGATAAGTAATGGATGTGTATGGACTGTTTTTGCAGAATAAGGATATCGTTTAGAGTCACTTTAAAATATAAAGCTAGAGGTGACATCTTTTTACATTCGCAATGTTTTTTTTTTATATGTGACAAGATGACATATACATAAAAGACAAAGATTATGTTGTCAACAAGAAGCATGTTGTAATCACACAAGGAAGATTCATCAATCCCAAAAATGTAGTTAACCAGTGCCTCCCATAAGCCTGGGTCTTCCCAGCCAAAGAACTCTATGAAGGAATGTAGTAACCTGCAGCAGGCACGCTTTCTCAACAAGCGACAAATTAATTTGGCTTGCACTTTAAAATTCAAATCGAGCTGCCTGCAGAGAGGCTGATAAGCTTGCTGGTAGACTATAAAGTCAACACCAGCCTTAAGATCTTGCACAGGTGGATTATGTGTAATGAAGTAAAAGAAATAAATATTGTGTGAAGTGAACTCTTCACATGAACGTCGACAAAATATAGAACTGCTTGTGAATATCTATCAGGCAATATATAACTGAACATTATGATGCACAAATCCTGTATACACATGGAGGTAAAAGGGCCTCTCCTTTGTTTACTAAGCAGCCATGTGCCTAAAGTTGGGGGAAATTCCTGAACATAGACCTTTGCTAGGGACACCTGCTGTCAGGGAGCACCGAGATGGCGACGCCTGCTGTCAGGGGGCACCGAGATGGCGACGCCTGCTGTCAGGGGGCACCGAGATGGCGACGCCTGCTGTCAGGGGGCACCGAGATGGCGACGCCTGCTGTCAGGGGGCACCGAGATGGCGACGCCTGCTGTCAGGGGGCACCGAGATGGCGACGCCTGCTGTCAGGGGGCACCGAGATGGCGACGCCTGCTGTAAGGGGGCACCGAGATGGCGACGCCTGCTGTAAGGGGGCACCGAGATGGCGACGCCTGCTGTAAGGGGGCACAGAGACGGCGACGCCTGCTGTAAGGGGGCACCGAGACTGCAACGCCTGCTCTAAGGGGGCACTGAGACTGCAACGCCTGCTCTAAGGGGGCACTGAGACTGCAACGCCTGCTCTAAGGGGGCACCGAGACTGCAACGCCTGCTCTAAGGGGGCACCGAGACTGCAACGCCTGCTCTAAGGGGGCACCGAGATGGGAACGCCTGCTGTAAGGGGGCACCGTGATGGAGATGTCTGATCTAAGGAGGCACCATGATGGGGACACCTGACGTAAGGGAGCACCGTGATGCAGACACCTGATGTAAGGGAGCACCGTGATGCGGACACCTGATGTAAGGGAGCACCGTGATGCGGACACCTGATGTAAGGGAGCACCGTGATGCGGACACCTGATGTAAGGGAGCACCGTGATGCGGACACCTGATGTAAGGGAGCACCGTGATGCGGACACCTGATGTAAGGGAGCACCGTGATGCGGACACCTGATGTAAGGGAGCACCGTGATGCGGACACCAGATGTAAGGGAGCACCGTGATGCGGACACCAGATGTAAGGGAGCACCGTGATGCGGACACCTGATGTAAGGGAGCACCGTGATGCGGACACCAGATGTAAGGGAGCACCATGATGCAGACACCTGATGTAATAGGGACACTTCATGTAAGCAGAACTGTGATGGTTGTCTATTTATTGATAGAATGACTGTATACAGTATATCTGAGTCATAACACAAACATGAGATTTTAGAGATTGGACCTACAGACATTTTAATTCAATAGCCCTGCTTTAGTAGGTTCCTTTCCAATAATTTCTGGAGTCAGACTGTTTAGAAGCACTGCTTCCCAATCCCCTGCAATATACAGGTAAATAACACTCACACCTAATCACTACCTTGCAAAATAGCTGCTTGCTTTACTTTTTTTCTCTCAAACATAATTGTAGTCAGCCTATCAATGGCTTCACAAGCATTAGCAATTAGGAGGTAGAGTGTGATATTTATTTAGTGCTAAAAAAAGAAGAAAAGCTGTAAAAAGCACCATAAAAACTTCCAGAATGTTAAATAGTCTGCTTTCATTAGCATGTGATACGGCTGAACTTGTTACAATGCTATTTGAAAAGTGCATCTCTCCCCATTTGTCACTCATGAAGAGAGCAGTGCATCTCCTGCTAACTAAGTGTAACACAAACACATAAATATGCATGGAGAATATTACAAGGCCCCATTGTAAACATCATGGTAATGTGCGCAAGTGAAGCGTGACCTAGCAGGGAGAGGAACAAATTGCTGTATCTTTCTCCGAGTGGCTGGCCTGAGCTAATAACCGAAGAGAGGTTTAGAACTAGGACTGCCAGATGAAATGGATCAGACACAATATATTTCTATCACACAACTATTACAAGGATTGAGGCATTAGTTCAAACTAGTTGTGACAGACACACATAACAAGTGGCTTTAATAGCGAGGGCTGAAACAAGCAAAGTAATAAATGGGATTATTGTAAACTGTAACCTGCATTTTATCAGATGGAAACACTTTAGAGAAGAACTCCAGACTCGGATTAAAGTGTAAATCTGGCCAAAATGGATTTGGATAGCATAGGCAAAGATTATTTTCTTTTCCTGTCTATGGCTCGGGTAGAGATTTCCTCTTACTAACAATCATGGTGTCAAACATTTCCCAAGAAAAAGTAAAGGAAAGCCAGCAAAAACAAAACAAACAAAAAAAAATAAAAACATGGATCTAAATGTTCTCCAACCAAAAAAAAAAAAAAAAGGGGGGGATTTGTATAACTGTCTGTGTAAGGCCTCTTTCACATGACCGATCCGTTCAGGTCCGCCTGTCAGTTTTTTAGGCGGACCTGAACGGATGCTCCATTGAGGTCAGTGGTGCACCAATCACGCACAATGACCGTGGTCTGTCACCTGTCAGTGACCATCACCCGTCACCGTCCGTGGCCTGTCAACCATTAGTGACCATCGCCTGTCACACAGACATCACCTATCAGTGAACGTCACCTGCCACCCATAGCACACAGCCCATCAGTGTTTGTCACCTGCCACACAGCCATCAATGTCATGCCCAAAATATTTTATACCAGTGAAAAAGCGTTCCAGATCCTCTCCATGACTGATGAGAGCAGCGGGAGTTCTTATCAGATTCCAATTCTGATTCCGAATCAAATTTGGCATTTGAACCGATTGAGAATAGAGAATCGGCTAGTGAATCGGCAAATGATTCAGAGGAAGAATGAGTCCATCCTAAAAGGGCATAGCACTCTGCAAACCAGGCAGCTGCCAGCAACCAGGATTATATTCGCAAGCCCAGTACCAGCGCTACTGCCAGCAAAAGGCTCCCAAGAACAAATTCCCAGGCCCAGTACCAGCTCTGCCGCCAGTGATAGGCCCCAGGAACAAGTGCCCAGTACCAGCTCTGTCGCCAGTGATAGGCCCCAGGAACAAGTGCCCAGTACCAGCTCTGTCGCCAGTGATAGGCCCCAGGAACAAGTGCCCAGGCCCAGTACCAGTGCTGCTACATCACAAACCTGAGTACCAGCACAGAAAATTCAAATCTCCCAACTACTGGAGTGTTACGTCCCCTAAGAACCAGGGCCTCTACATACATGCCAGATGGTCTTGCCAACCGAACATGGCTGCCTTCCAACTCGGGATCACCAATTATTCCCCCTTTCGCAGAACAGCCAGGTGTGTAGGGCAACACCCAAAATTTCACAGAAATTGATCGTTTTTGCCCGACACGTTACTGCAATGCATTGTGGACCAGACAAATATACATATGTTCAGCAGTATATTGCCAACAACACCCAATCATCATATGCCCGTCCGTTTGAGTGGGCAGATCTTAATGTGGAGGAGTTCAAATTGTTTATGGGCTTCACCGTAAACAGAGTGATTACAAAAAAAAATAAAAAATGTAGGACATGCCTATTGGTCCACCAACCCCATCCCCCACATGCCCATTTATTCTGCCGTAACGTCCAGGTCCCAATACAAGATGATATTGCTCTTTCTTCACTTTAGTAACAACACCCAGTGCCCTCCCCGCAATCATCCAAATTACGACAAGTTATATAAAATTCGCCCACTGATGAACTTCTTTTCTCAACAATTTGCAGAACTCTATGTCCCTGATCAGAATATATGTGTAGATGAGTCCCTGGTACCCTTTTCAGGCTGGCTAGGAATAAAGCAATACATTCCTAGCAAAAAGGCCAGATACGGAGTAACACTTTACAAGCTCTGTGAGAGTCATGGGATAACTGTATGCGTTCCGCATATATGAAGGAAGAGATTCCCAGCTCCAGCCCTGAGTGCCCGGCCTACATGGGCAATGCTAAATCATATGCTGCATCTATGACAACAGCATTACTTCATAGTAGAAGAGTCCGGCTGCCTAAATGGCCTGTCTGTATGCTTAACTGTCCTGCCTGCAGTTCAGACCTTTTACCAATTAAAAATATTTACTTCATCTTGAAACGAAAAGAATGGCATATATGACCCAATATTGTTGAGTTGCCAGAATCCTATTTCAGACATGGGACAACAGCAAAATGGGACAACATTCCTCTCCCAAAACTCCAGCAACTGGTCTCCCTAGTTCCCAGATGTTTACAGAGTAATGTTAAAAGAGGGGATGCTACACCATGGAAAACATGGGCCTGTCCCTACTTTTTTGAGACGTGTTGCTGCCATCAATTCCGTCAGCAAAAAATATCTTGAGCTTTATTCACTACATTTTCTCAGTATAAAAAATGTATATATTTTCCATTGTGAATAAAATATAACTGAGACCTGCAACATCAGATGTATTCTGGAAAGTTAAACTTCCAACTCGTATGAAAACCTAAAACTCTAACAAAAGAAAACACTAATGATAGCTCTACTTTAACAGCAGCAGGTGATATCTATTTACATACCGTGCGGGTAATACCACTGGCAAACAATGGCCAAAACTTTTGAAAGCCATTATTTAACATGTGAATTACCTCTCCTACAAAATAAGCTAAAGAGCACAGCATCAAACCTAGTCAAGAGCCGATATAGAGAATTTATTTGGCTAAATGTGACCCAAGTCACTTTAATACAGATAATTGCAGTCATTTACAAAGGGGTCAACAGGAGAGGTGAGATGTAGACCGTTAATACAATTACTAGATCAGTTCTGATTACTCCTCCAAAGGCTATTACTATGTCTCCAGAAAACCAATCTACTGTAGATGTAAAAGGCATTATCCCATTAATCTGGCAAACTGGCAACTAAGTCTGCTTGATCTTTAGCTCATTTCTTATACCATGCCAGAGACAAAACTGAATACCGTATATACTCGAGTATAGGCCGACCCGAATATAAGCCGAGGCCCCCAATTTACCCCCAAAAAACTGGAAAACGTATTGACTCGTGTATAAGCCGAGGGTGAGACATGGCTGTCCATCCCTGTGTGTCCGTCCATCCCTGTGTGTGTGTCCGTCCATCCATCCCTGTGTGTGTGTCCATCCATCCATCCATCCATCCCTGTGTGTGTGTCCGTCCATCCATCCCTGTGTGTGTGTGTGTGTATCCATCCGTGTGTGTGTGTGTGTGTGTGTGTGTGTGTGTGTGTGTGTGTGTGTGTGTGTGTGTGTGTGTGTGTGTCCGTGCAGCCTTGTGTGTGTGTCCAGCCTACCTGTGTCCCGAGCCGGCGTCGTCCCGAGCCTCCTCCGTCCCGTGCCTCCTCCGTCCCGTGCCTCCTCCGTCCCGTGCCTCCTCCGTCCCGTGCCTCCTCCGTCCCGTGCCTCCTCCGTCCCGTGCCTCCTCCGTCCCGTGCCTCCTCCGTCCCGTGTCGTGCCGATGGATCGCCGCTCCAGGATCGCCGCTCTTCTCGGCGGCCATTCTACAATTCAAAAGCCGCGCCTCCGCCTCCGCCTGTGATAGGCGGAACACTCAATTTCCCAGCAGCCTGTGTTCCGCCTATCACGGACATCCTCTCATACTCGTCCGTAGTATGAGAATGAGCGGATGTCCGTGATAGGCGGAACACTGACTGCTGGGAAATTCAGTGTTCCGCCTATCACAGGCGGAGGCGGAGAAGGAGGCGCGGCTTTTGAATTTTAATGTCCGCCGTCTGTCTGCTCGATACGCTGATCGAGCAGTCAGACAGCGGTGACTCGAGTATAAGCCGAGGGGGCACTTTCAGCCTCAAAAAAGAGGCTGAAAATCTCGGCTTATACTCGAGTATATACGGTACTAGTAATTAGGCACAACATACTTAATTCTAGATGATATAGAAGCATGACAAAGTGGGATCTCAGCATTTTGCAGTCAGGATTGGAATAATAACCATTTTATATTTGTTACATGTCCGCATTCACATAGCATGACTTAAAAAAAAAAAAAAAAAAAAAAATAATGTCCATCTTTTTATATGCTCAATTCTGGAAACTCCAACAAGGAAAATCCTACTTCATTCTCTTTGTTTAACCCCGTCTGTATATCATCTCTTTAGATATAAACTAGATTTGGACACTGTCCTATTAAAATGGTTAAAAACTAAGAAATAGGCCTTCCCCATTGTATATTAGAAGGAGCTAATCCCATCCTCAGGGATAAATCACACAGCTAGGACACGTTCTCCTTAGTAATAACTTAGGGCTCATGCATGCAATTTCAAAATGCCCAGGTGCAAATTGCACATTTCAGATGCTATTTATTTGAATGGCATGTAAAAACGTGGTGTGGTTCTGCTGTGATTATCATGCAGCAAACCATATCGCCACGTGAAGCATGTCGCCCAAAAGAAGCTCCTGGACTTTTTTCAGCCGACGAGCTTTATGTGATGCGGTTTGCAGAGCGGTTATTTGGTGCGACAATCAGGGCAGAACCGCACCACGTTTTCAAATGAATGCCATCTGAAATGTGTGTTGTGTGATTTGTCAGGTGTGAAAGCAGTCTAAGCCTGGTTTACATTGCTGCTACTTTGAAATTGTGCCCACTTCACTTGAAGTAGCACAATTTCAAAGTAGCAAGGACAGCGTGATTTCAGGTGCTACTTGATAGACATCTGTGCCATGCACAGATGTCTATTGAAGTCCCATCTGAAATCGGCAAAAATAGTGCAGGAACTACTTTTGCAAATTAGTGTAGCACCACAAAATGTGTGTTGCACTGCTTGGAACAGTGTCATTGCCTCCAATAGGCTGCGACATATGTGATTTGATCTCTCAAATCGCAAGACAATCGCTCCAATGTGAACTAGGCTTAGAATCCATGCTAATTTGGAGCAGAAAAAATGCCAGAACTTCTGGCAGAAAAAGCTGCATAAAAAAAGCTCATAGAAGCTCATATTGCACAAGAGTTTGAGCGTTTATGGGCATTTGTTTTTTCATGAGTTTTCTTCCAAAAAATTGCCCTGTGCTAAATGCAAGCATTTCGAGTTTTTTTTCTGCCTGAAAGTTCCTCTTAAAATCGCGATTCTAAAGGGTTTTTTTTCTGCCTCTAAATGCTCCACTGAAAATATGCCTGTAACCACCCTAATGTGCATATACCAATACCACAGAGCTGCTTCTACAAGCTGAAGAAGGAAAAGAAAAAAAAAAAGAAAAAACAGAACGCCTCAAGTTTTTTTCCTGCGTCTAAACATCCCTCCACGTTAGCCTTTTTGGCCATGCATACTAAAGGCGTTTCAAGGAGTTTTGAGTCCGAGAACAAAACCCCAACAAAGAAAAAAAAAAAAAAAAAGCTCAAAATTAAAAAAACTTTTAAAAGCAAGCGCCTAAACACAAAGAAAGGTGCCTTAGCGCTATGCGTTTCTATGTGACGAGTGTTAATACATTCTAATTGGCAGAATAAATTAACATTCTGGCAAGTTGTATTACATCAATGCAAGACATGTAAACATGCATTAACTCGGAAAAACATGGCTTTTTACTGTATTTTGCTGCTGCCAAACTCCTGTCAAAATAAATGAACATCCTGACCAACAGAATGCGTAAACGTGCAGGCAAAAATGTGCCTTTTTAACACGTTTTCCTGCTGCTAAACTCCTGCAGGAGAAAAGGCGTCTGAAAATACAGTGTGCATGTGGCCTTCAAAGTAAGAATTTATTTTTTATAGAAACACAACCATATAGTGGAATTTTCTCATATTCGACTGCAAAAAAAGTGGAAATACACATTAACTCACAATTAGATGCAACTTAGACACTAGGCAGCATAAATTAAAGATCACTTTTTCTTGCGTGAATTCAGTCTCTCGACAAGGGTTAATGGAAATACATTACAGGTTACAGAGATGAGTTACCTAACACCTAATGAATGATAAAACAGATGACGGCAGTGCAATCAACCCACTGGCCCTGTAAGTCATGAAGACACTAACTACAATTCATGACATTTATCGACATGTAAGCAATCAATGTAATTTAGGCCAACAGGATGCTTGGCAAGTGGCAGGAATCCAAATGCAGGGACGTAAACAGAGGTTTGGAGAAAGCAGCCCTAGCACTGCACACAGATAATCACAGAATTCATTCTACTGCCAGACCAATGTTCTGCTTTAGGATATCTCTAATAAAACCTTTCAGTCACAGTGTTAACACTTTTTGCTCAGACTGGAAAAGATAAATCATCAGGAGAACAAATTTGACTAATGCCTTTATGTTCCGTATTAACAATATGTCATCCTGTGTCTTCTGTGATTTACCGGAAGCTACAGGCCACAATTATCCAACTCAAACGCTGTGTCTCCTTCATAAAGTATGGTTCAAGGACAGAAACAGATGATCATCAAAACAAAATGGTTTAGAGAGCCTCAGGTGACTAAAGCAATATTCATATCCAGCAGTAGTATTTTAAACCTACTCTTGGGAATGCCGGGAACAGCTAAACATTATCAAACAATCTACGTTAGCGTCTAATGTCTATTAAAGGCCACGCGACCTCTCTTTTCAAACATGTCTACAGAGTAACATAACTTTGGCACAGTTTGGAGTATGTGTGTTCTACAGGGACACCAATTGCCAAAAGCTGAATTCTAGTAGTATTTTGTCATTTTCTGAAGAGACCCAGTCTCTTCAACCAAAGTTGGCAAAGAAAAGGCATTTCTATAAGAGAATAATGTACATACTCACCTTTCGGCCACCTGCACTGCTGAACATTGCTTAGTTGCAGGGAAATGGTCCCTGAAGTCTCCTGGGAACATGATACTTCAATTTTTTTGGTCCCCAGTAGCTCTCACTGGTTACTCCTGCGGACCTCCACACCATTACAGGAGACTAAGATGTGGAGGCCATCAGGAGGAAGCAGCGAGAGCTGTGGAGGACCAATGAGATGGACACTCAATTTCACTGCAACAAAGCAGCATTCAGCAGTGCAGGTGGCAGGAATGGTGAGAATGGTGAGAATGTACACGCTTGTTTATGGGTATACATCATCCTGGAAACCTTTGAAGAGAATTTTAATTTAACAACCCAACAAAATATTATAGAATATAATTTTATGATCATACTAGACTCACAACTGTTATGCTAAGCTTAATCTCAGATTCGTTGATTTGGATTAGCAATAATGTGGTTATATATTTTGTATTGTTCAACCAGGGTTGTGCATTTAATGTTATAGTTTAAACTGATAATATATTAAAATGGTTATATAAAAGTGACTTGACATTTGAATGTGTTCACTAGTGTCCAAATCTGTCACTCTGAAATTGGTAAAAACAAATCACATAGAAGGAAACAAATAATTAAAATGTTCTTGTTGGTTTAAAGCCCCTTTCACACATGTGGACCATTTGTCAATTTTTCATCCACCCATTGATGGGTGGAAACTGGATACCGAGGCATCTCTATGAAAAAACTGATGTAAATGAATGATAATCAGTTTTCATGCGCTTACGTCAACATGCATTTTTTGGGATGGATCAAAGCCTTTTTTGCTTCCATTAAAATCTGAGAAAAAAAAAAAACTTATGTAAAACAGACAAACGGTCCATTTTTGTATGACAAAATGGCTCTGGGACTCAAGTGGTTAAGGACCCCAAGCTGGTGGATGTAAAAACTGGTGAAAAATGGCTGAAAACCAGATGACAAACTGATGTGAACGCCATTAGTTTTTTTCTTTGAAAAAACATGACTGAACTAATAAAACTAACAGTCTATGTATGTGAAAGGGGCCTAAGGCAGTGGGCTGAACAAGAGTAATCAATGGAATCCCCATCCACACTAAACAGCTGAATGGAGGAATCTATGTATATTGTAAATTAAACAGCCACAACCCCTGAAGCTGTCTGAATACCTGAACAGCGATTGCCTCCGATTGAATGTAGTCAATGTTCCACCTGGTTCAGTCATTTTTTTAAATTGAGCTTTGTCAGGTCGGGTAATGCCAATAAGGCCGCCCATTACTTGAATTTTGGTGGATTCAGCAGGAATCATCTGAAATTCAAGCCACGTATGGCTCTAGTAAGGTTAAGAAATCTAAACTAAGCATCTAATAGAAAAATGCATAGGCAGCCATTTTTTTTTTCAGTGTAAGCTGCAGATAAAAACAATTCATATTCAGAAATCAGGCAAACTACCCTCCTGTGTGATCTGCAGCCATGTCCTGGAAAAGGGAAGGTAAGGAGGTGGAAGAAAACCTTTCCTAAGCGTATTCTTTTTTGTATGAAGACTTTCTAAGGTTTTCATGTATTTATTTTTAATTCCCCACAATAAAGCAATTTTTCACTGCAAATAACTAGTTTTGCCATAAGAAGAGCTGAACTACTACCAGTAACAATATCAGGGCATGTGCTAAATTCCCAAATCAAGCAACTACTCAAAGGAACATGCTATTAAGCTATATATGGGACTTCTTGGGTGGAACACACAATTCTCCCAAAGTAGGGCTCCTGGAATTGTGGAATCACTTGCAATAAAGCTAATTAAGGTTTTATTCTCAGAACTACAACAAAGCCCTGAACTGAGAAAGGTAGATTCTATTTGAGGCATCTCAAACAGTATAGCTTTATTGCTTTGTGACTTCTTTCTTGGCCCTATGGCTGTCCGTTAAATTATCCATGGGCAGTCCAAAGAAATGTAAACAGCATGCTGGTGCTTATTCAGTACTGCTCCAAGCTGACTCGGGGGAAGGCATAGTACATAAAGTGCGCTAGGTGCCACTTCCTGATCTGACCTCTGAATTTTTATATACTGCAAACGTTTTGGGGAGAGTGAGGTGAAAATGTGTTTATAATTTTAGTTCCATTTTAAGATATAGCACTGCACAACCCAAAAAGATAATCACACATCTAAGTGACAAAAAAAAAAAAAAAATTGCATAATGCAAACAACTCAGTCAATGTAAAAGGGAGCGATTGCTGCAAAGTGTAATTGTGAGAGATTTTCTCTCAGAGTAATCACTTGAAATCATGTAAATTAGCATTGTGTTTACTGTAAGATTAGTCCCTTGAGATGGTGGCAAGTCTTAAAAAAAAAAAGATGCTTTGTGCAGCTTCATTTCATGCCAATGTTACTTTCTTAAAGCATCACATTTGTAGCAAGGACAACTATAGGCATTTTAGGCCAGTTGCACACGGGTGTAATCATTTACTGCTGTTTACTGAGGAACTTTTTGACAAAGTCCATGAGTAAAAAAACTGTAAAGACTTGGGTAGTGTTGAGTATAGGCATGTAAAAGGTGTGTGAGCGTACAGACGAGTAAAATTCTGCATCGTTGCCAGTGTTGTAATATACTCATTTATACATGCTTATTATTTTACAGGATTTATATATCACCAACAGTTTACGCATCACTTGGACAGTACAATACAGTTCAATACAGAAGGAATAGCTCTGCTCATGGAGCTTACAATCTTAAGGTTATAGATGGGTAAACATATGTATGTGAGTAAATTACTGCACTCAAATGTATTTTATTTTTTTTTTTGTTTCAACACTCTGTAATCAATACTATATTATTGATTTTTTACTCAGCGGTGTTCATTATTCCATAGATAGCAATACAACCAATTTCAAATCAGTAAAAAATGCTGCTTTTTTTTACCCCCGTGGGCAAGCAGCCTTTAGAATTTTGTAAATACATATGGAAATGTAATCTGTTTCATTTCTTAAGAACCTTGTTCTGCAGTTAAAAAAAATAAATAAAAAAAATAAATAAAAGGTACTCAAGGTGGCCAAATTTGCTAATTCTGCCTCCTGCTTAGTAGTGCCACACAATGAATATGCTTCACGGCTCCTTTCCCTAAGTATATGTATAAAATTCACAATACAGTCAGACAATCAGATGAAGTTGCATTTCTGCCATAGTGGAAATTAAGAATCTGGCTGATTTGCCTAGGGGCCCTTTTACACCATTGCACCTAAAAATACAAATTGGATTTTTATTGTGTTGTGCTAAATTTCAACCAACCATATATTGCGTTTTCAATGTGTTTGCAATAGGCAATATACAACATCATTCCCAAACATGCACCTCTGAAGCCTGGACATATAGCCCCAAAATGCACCAAGAACACAACACTGTGTTTTCGGTTAAAATTCCATTGACTACTAATGGAAACCTAAACTGGCTTTAGGTTCTCAGCTCCGGGATCTATGTCGCCCATTCAGCGTAAATCACTGAGGATGCAGGTCAGGCTAGGCATCCGCCCTGACTTCATGTAATCTGCAGAATAAAGAGAAAAGTCTCAGCTACCACACAAGCCCAGAGTGTAATAGGGGATAACAGCCTCAGCCTAACTCCCTCCGGGCCACATCTCCCGACATGTTTCACCCCACCCACGGGCTTAGCCTTGGGAACAGTTGAAACAGATGCTTATTAAACACTGGGATTGTGTGGTGTGTGATGGGTGATATTTTTCTCTCCTTGCTCTGCGGATTTCTATGAAAAGTGCGTTTTTGGAGCACTTTGTACACAGCACAACAGAAGTGCAGCATGCAGGACTTTTCAAAACGCAGCCTAAACACCGTGCAACAATGAAAACTGCTACTTAAGATTTAAAGAGGAATACATTTTCATGTACTTTTGTCATGCTGGAAAGATGTGCTTTATCGCTGCAAAAGGAGTCTTAAAGCAGTGTAAATTAGAATTACTAAATTTCGGCTGTGAGTGTGACCTGCAGATTAGATTTATCAGTTATAAGTAATTGTAAAGCAATTAATAAAATAAGACTCAAGATATACTCTAAATGGCCTCCCCTCTAGTATATCATCACAGCGCTCAAAAACCCCCTTCCCTTACTAGCTGCCACTTAAAAATTTAAATATATCTCTCAGGAGGTGACGAAATAAACAAAATACTACAAAAATCACCTTGTGGCGCTATAGACACAACACTGCTAGCTACCAGTGTACAAAAAAGTCCAACTGGACTCCGTGAATGATATAAACTCAAGTGCATAAATAAAAAATACACATTAAAGTAAATAGCGATACAATCACAATCAAAAATCACATGTAAATGATAACAATCAAAAAAAATCGCATGAACTTCAAATAAGTGAAAATATATATGAAATGGAAAAAAATGTGAAAAATTAATATAGCAAATAAATAAAGCAAAATATTAACTGCTATAAAGGTGCTCTAATAACAAAGTGCAGTCCCAAAAAAATGTGGTTTCACAAATCCAATAATTACTCAGACACACTCAATGTCTGATTGTGAAATGATGATCACAGTGATTCAAAAAGTTCTTCTCCAGTGACAGTTCTAAAACGGAGTGTCCATAAACGCAAAACCTCCACCGCACCCTCAGTGCTCGTGCCCCCCTCGTCTAGAACACTCACCAACAGTTAATAAAATAAACATGGGATACTTACCTGCCCTGTGCAATGGTATTAAACACAGCGATCCTGAGCTTCCTCATCTTGGATCCCCCACATCTATGTGTTCATACTGCAAAGCATTGCCATTCACACAGTGTAAATATCACTTCAGTACACTAAAAAGGACACATCTCAAGCACACCCACATTGCAACCCACCACAATGCCCAGTAGGACACTACCATGCATTGGCTAAAAAGTGCAGGTGTGTTTTTTGGTTGATTGTGGTGTATTGCCAACACATCCAAATAAATAGGGTGCCCTAAAACAGAACAAGAATTTATATATTTTTTTTCATACTTTGGCCCAGCTTGGCTTGAGCTGAGTATCTATATAAGATACCCAGTGGGGCAGCTGTTACATTGATAGCTGTGATCTTCCAGGTGTCGCTCCTATTAATACTGAATACACTCAGGAATACACTCAGGACCATTCAGGGAATGCCCAATTTTATATATATTATATATATATATATATATATATATATATATATACACACACACACACACACACACACATACATACACACACAGTGCCTTTTCAACCTTTTGCCATATTTCAGGCTTCAAACATAAAGATATAAAATTTTTATTTTTGTGAAGAATCACCAACAAGTGGGACACAATTGTTTGGATTTTTGAAACTTTAACTAATAAAAAAAAATGAAAAGTGGGGCGTGCAAAATTATTCGGCCCCCTTGCGTTAATACTTTGTAGAGCCACCTTTTGCTGCGATTACAGCTGCAAGTCGCTTGGGGTATGTCTCTATCAGTTTTGCACATCGAGAGACTAAAATTCTTGCCCATTCTTCCTTGCAAAACAGCTCGAGCTCAGTGAGGTTGGATGGAGAGCGTTTGTGAACAGCAGTTTTCAGCTCTTTCCACAGATTCTCGATTGGATTCAGGTCTGGACTTTGACTTGGCCATTCTAACCTGGATATGTTTATTTGTGAACCATTCCTTTGTAGATTTTGCTGTATGTTTGGGATCATTGTCTTGTTGGAAGATAAATCTCCGTCCCAGTTTCAGGTCTTTTGCAGACTCCAACAGGTTTTCATCCAGAATGGTCCTGTATTTGGCTGCATCCATCTTCCCCTCAATTTTAACCATCTTCCCTGTCCCTGCTGAAGAAAAGCAGGCCCAAACCATGATGCTGCCACCACCATGTTTGACAGTGGGGATGGTGTGTTGAGGGTGATGAGCTGTGTTGCTTTTACGCCAAACATATCGTTTTGCATTGTGGGCAAAAGGTTCGATTTTGGTTTCATCTGACCAGACCACATGTTTGGGGTGTCTCCCAGGTGGCTTGTGGCAAACTTTAGACAAGACTTTTTATGGATATCTTTGAAAAATGGCTTTCTTCTTGCCACTCTTCCATAAAGGCCAGATTTGTGCAGTGTACGACTGATTGTTGTCCTATGGACAGACTCTCCCACCTCAGCTGTAGTTCTCTGCAGTTCATCCAGAGTGATCATGGGCCTCTTGGCTGCATCTCTGATCAGTCTTCTCCTTGTCTGAGCTGAAAGTTTAGAGGGACGGCCAGGTCTTGGTAGATTTGCAGTGGTCTGATACTCCTTCCATTTCAAAATGATCGCTTGCACAGTGCTCCTTGGGATGTTTAAAGCTTGGGAAATCTTTTTGTATCCAAATCTGGCTTTAAACTTCTCCACAACAGTATTACGGACCTGCCTGGTGTGTTCCTTGGTCTTCATGATGCTCTCTGCACTTTCAACAGAACCCTGAGTCTATCACAGAGCAGGTGCATTTATACAGAGACTTGATTACACACAGGTGGATTCTATTTATCACCATCAGTCATTTAGGACAACATTGGATCATTCAGAGATCCTCGCTGAACTTCTGGAGTGAGTTTGCTGCACTGAAAATAAAGGGGCCGAATAATTTTGCATGCACCACTTTTCAGTTTTTATTTGCTAAAAGAGTTTAAAATATCCAATAGATTTTGTTCTACTTCACAATTGTGTCCCACTTGTTGGTGATTCTTCACACAAAAAATAAAATTTATAAGTATAAGAAGTATTACAGTACAATATCAGCCAGGTTCATGCATTACTGATACAATACAATATACCAAGAACAATCACAGTCAGGAATATCAACCATCAGGTAAGAACAGCAATTTTGTAAAGAAATACAATCTGAGGCAAACAGTATTATAATCAGAAGCGTTCACATGTTTATATCCACATCAACCGAGTCATAGAAGTCAGGTTAAGGTGGGATGTGGAGAAGGGGGTCAAGGGTAACAACACTGGGCGAAAAAACTACAGAAGGTCTCGGGAACCTGGTTACCATTGGGAGTATTATGTGTATCTTTCAACCATCCACCCCTTACGGGAACTTGCTGTGGATTGGAAAGACACACTGTAGGATACCTATTGGAGGTATGACAGGATTATTGAACATCACTGCATGGATTCATAAACCGCTTAGTTTGTGTTACAAAGGATTAGGGATAAAGAGGTTGGAAAAAGCAAAACGTTTTTAACTTGGGGGTTATGAGGGAGAAATAGGAGGGGAGGTCAGGTTAGGGAGGTAAAAGATAAAAGATAAAAGGGGGTGCTTAAAGTGCCAGGGGTAAATGAGTCACGGAGGTGTAGGATGTCTCCGGTCAGAATGAGAAGGAGATGCAGTAGAAGTTGATCGAAAGTGTATCCAGCAAGACCAAATTAGGGTAAATTTATCATGTTTGTCATGTGATTGAAAAATGAGTCTTTCCATTTCTTCAGTCCTATTAATCTGTCGGTACCAGTCTTCCAACGTGGGGGTTGATTTTGACTTCCACCATCTGGGAATGCACTGTGTAGCTGCATTAATCAAATGTAGAGTAAGTGAGCGTTTATAGCTGCGAAAAGGAATAGGAGTGTGATGTAAGAGGTATTGGGCTGGGGAGAATGCTAGGTGATAGGTCGTTATTTGAGTGATTTGGTCGTGAACTTTTTCCCAAAATGTTTGTATTGCTGGGCAGTCCCACCAGATGTGGAGAAAGGAGCCTACCGCTGAGTCACATCGCCAACACACTGGGGATATATCTGGGAATATCTTATGTACCTTATCTGGGGTGCGATACCATCTCGAGCATAGTTTGTATCCGTTTTCCTGTGTGGAAACACTAAGGGAACCCTTATGTGTGTGGTAGTAAATAGATTCCTAGTCTTTATTGGACCAAGTAGCAGAAAGTTCAGTCTCCCACAATTGTCGAGAGGGGGCATGCGACACATTGTCTGTAGTGAGTAGAGCCACAATCTGAGAGATAATATGTGTTTGGGGTTCCTGACTATTGCATAAATTCTCAAAAGGGGTCAATTCTCTGCACCAACTCGAAAGAGGCCTAGCGGAATAGAAAAAGTGTCGGATTTGTAAATATTTAAAAAAAGGTAAATGTAGGTCTGGAAATGCAGCTGTCATCTCCGGGTAAGGGAGCAATCTCTTACATCTAAAAAATTGGAATGCTCTATAAGAAGGTTGGGGCCGTGGGGTCGAGGGGGCTGTAGACATAACACCTGGAGGGAAGGCCGGGTTGTTAGATAAAGGCGTCATTGGACCATTAGGAAGGTGTAGGCCAAGGGTATTGGAGGTTCGGTGAACTGCCCTAAGCGAGGGTCCTATCAAAGGGTGTATCGTGCATGACTCGGGAATACAAGATTTGGGAATCCATGGTAGATTAGTCAGTGGGAGCGGACTCAGTGTTTGTTCTAATCTGACCCATGCTTTGGAATCAAGGTGCAAATGCCAATCTAGTATTCTCTGTAGGAGGTTAGCGTGGTAATAAGTGTGAATGTCTGGCAAACCTAGGCCTCCTTTTGTTTTAGGAAGAATTAGTTTTGCCCAACTTAGACGAGGGGATCTATGAGACCATATAAAGGCTCTGCACATCTGTTTGTAAGCGTTAAAGAATCTTTTGGGGAGATCAATGGGTATAGCCTGTAAAAGATACAACAACCTCGGGAGCACATTCATTTTTAAAATAGCAATCCTCCCAAACCACGAAAAGGACGTCCTGTGCCATTTCAGGAGGTGTTCTTGGATGCTTAGAAGGGCTGGACCGAAATTACAGTCATATAATTGGGAGAGCGTATTTGGGAGTTTAATTCCCAAGTACGTCAATGTGTTACGTTCCCATTGGAAAGGGTAGTTACCTTTACATTGTGATACAAGGCGTTCCGACAGGGTGACCGGTAATGCTTTAGATTTGTCAAAGTTGATTTTCAAATTGGATATGATATGATAAGAGTCTAAATCTCGTAGGAGGTTGGGGATCGATATGATCGGGTTGGAGAGAAAGAGCAGAATATCATCCGCATAGGCGGCTAATTTGTATGTATGATTGTTAATCGATATCCCCATTATGTTTTGGTTTTCTCTGAGCATGTTAAGGAGTGGCTCCAGCGTAAGCACAAAGATGAGTGGAGAAAGAGGGCAACCTTGACGTGTGCCATTGGTGATAGAGAAGGCGTTCGACAGGTGGCCATTAACTTTAACCCTCGCAGACGGAGCTGAGTATAAGAGCTGTATCATTTGTAGTAATCTAGGAGGGATTCCAATATACTGCAAAGTGGAGATCATATAATCCCAGGCCACTCTGTCGAACGCCTTCTCAGCATCTAGGGATAGAAAAAAGCCTTCCAAGTGGGACGTGGTGAGCCAGTGGTGAATATTTAATGCCTTAATGGTATTGTCCCTGGCCTCTCTACCAGGGACAAAGCCTACTTGGTCATTGGATATCAGATCGGGGAGTAGAGGTGATAGGCGATTTGCTAAAATTTTGGCGTATATTTTCAAATCCACGTTAAGTAAAGAAATGGGGCGATAATTAGTGACTAAGGAAGGGTCTTTACCTGGTTTGGGAATTACGGTAATATGTGCTTCTAGGAGGTCCGAATTATTCCTCGTGGATTGTGGAAGGGCATTAAGGGTCTCAGCTAAGTGTGGGGACAACAGATCAAGGAAGGATTTATAGTATGCCGCCGTTAATCCGTCTGGGCCCGGGCTCTTCCCGGACTTCAAGTGTTTAACGGTTTCCCTAATTTCTAGCAGCGAGATGGGGGCCTCTAGGGAAGAGACGTCAACGGTATTCAAGGGGGACGGGGCATATTTCGATAGAAAGTCATGAATCATGTCAGCCCGAGGCGCGGGATCAGCATTATGGGGAGTTCGAGGCAGATTATATAAAGATTGAAAATAGTTAACAAAGTGCTTTGCTATGGCATCAGGTGCGACAACAGGAGTCCCTGTGGGGGTCACAATCTTATGTATAGTATGTAGCATTCTCCTATTCTTTAGAGCTTTCGCTAAAAATTTGCTAGCCTTGTTTCCGAATTCATAAAACATTTTGTGTGTGAGAGCAAATTTACGTTTAACTGACAATTGCAATTCCTCCAAAAGCTCTTCCCTGGCTATGGTAAGTTCGGTAAGACTGGAGGACGCAAGGGTGCGTTTATGTGTCCGCTCCAACGTGTGAATGTGACTGTAACTCCGTGATTCGAGCTTCTCTAAGTTTTTTCCGCTTAGCAGCTAAAGAAATAAGCAGTCCCCTCACTACACATTTGTGCGCAGCCCATACGGTTTCCATAGAGGAATCAGCACCGGAGTTGTCTGAAAAGTAATTTTGTAAGCATTACAGGATGGCTTGTTTGTGGTCAAGGTCTAGGAGTAATGAGTCGAGTCTCCATAACAATGGACGTTGGGGTGTAGTCGTCAGGTTAAGGGTGATAGTAATCGGGTTGTGGTCTGAGAGAAATGCCGGTTCTATGGTGGCTCGCATCAAGCAGCCTACATCAGTTTGTGTAAGAAAAAAAAGGTCTATGCGTGAATATTTATTATGAGGTGGGGAGAAAAACATGAAGTCTTTAGTGCTTGGGTGTAACATACGCCATGTGTCATGTAGCGTAAGAGACTGTAGTTCCATTTTGATGGCCCGCAATGCTCTGTAAGTGATACAAGAGGAACCATTAGACGTGTCGATGTCTGGGGAAAGCGGGATATTAAAGTCTCCCCCCAGGACGAGCATCCCGTGTTGGAAAGTGGTGAGTTGAGAGAGTGCGTCTCGGAAGAATGGAACATGTCTAGAATTCGGAGCATAAATGTTAGCTATAGTAACAGGTCTATTATGCAGATATCCTTTGAGGAAGAGATATCGGCCCATCGGGTCCGACAGGACATCCGTGACAGTAAGAGGGCAATGTTTAGAAACTAAGATAGAGACTCCTTTAGATTTTGATTCTGTCATTGTAGCATGATATACTATCTGATAATTTGTGTCATGTAGTTTGGGTATAGAATCAGTCCTAAAATGCATCTCTTGGACCAGAGCTATTTGTGCGTGTGTTTTATGTAAAGCAAGAAGAAATTTTGATCTCTTTTCGGGAGTGTTTAAACCTCTAATATTGATCGAGTAGAATTTTGTACCGGCTGTGAGATCAGGTGGAGAAGCACGGACGTCTTGAGAAGAACGTGCTTCCGACATGTTCAGAGAGGTGCAAGTAAATCAAAGCAAAGCAATGGGAATTAGGGGGGGAAGCTAGGAGGATGGGAACAGTCCGAACAGTAATTAGAACGGATCAGCGTGTAAAAGGGCCAATTGTAATGCTGAGGGAAGAGGAAGGACGTGTGTGGGGAGGGAATGAGTGGGGGGGGGAAGATCAGAGAGAATCAGACCACTTATTCGGTGGTACGAGAAAAACAAAGAAGGGTAGGATGAGGCAGGGAGTCCCCGACACTAAACGAAGGGGATCCCGGACGACACCCTACAGTGGGGTTGGCCAAGTCTAAGCTCAACAACGGATCACAGAAAATGTGTCGATTGGACGTCCTCACGACATCCCAGGACTATAAGATGTGCGTGATGGGAGCAGGTCTACATTACGATTGGTGTGTATTTAAATCAACTAACGAAGGGAGGATAGTTAACAGAGGGTTCTGTCGTTCGAATAAACGAAGTAGCTGCGTGTCGTTGTATAACACAGTGTACACCAGGGGAACATTTCATTACATACATATATAAAGTTGTGGATAAACCAATGCAGGGTGCACAGGCACGACCGAACAGTCAACATTTATAAGAAACCTCAGATGTTCAGTGAACATGTCCGAATCCGCAGGCGACATAGAAGCAAATAGTCGCCTTCCAGATTCGATCGTAGAAAATGGTAAAGTAGAGAGAATAAGCTTGTGAAACATAATAACAATATCGCAATATAACAACAACAAATCAGGATAATAATACTTATCAACTGGAGAATCTGTGAAAAGAAAAGAAAGGGAAGACCAGTCTGATGCGACGAGTATATAGTGGGGACATTTGCGGGTAGAAATCACCTTCAGTCCGGCCTTGTCACTGAGGGAGGCTTAAACAAGTGGGTTCGGGAACTGACGAAAGATTCCAGGATATAGAGCTGTTATCAGTTCTGCGAAGAAGACAGGACGATCAGTCTGCTTAGGGTACACATGTCAGATAGTATAGGGAGAGGTGTACAGAACGATATCGTGTAAACATCCAGAGTGGGATGGCAGGGAACAGACTCGTCTGTAACCGGTAACGAACGGCGTCCCGAAGTAAGGCTGGATCCAAAAGTTCCGCTGGTAGTGTACGAGTTGTCGCACAATGCCATATCCTGAAAGCAATACAAATCAGAGGGTACTTTGAAGAGGTAGCACAGATCGTTTTGTCAAGACCAGAGCAGTAACTAAAAAGTCACATGGGGACCAATTCAGTATCTGATCCGGGGTAGGTGTACTGCAGGACTAAAAGTTTTCGTGTACCGCCAACGTGCTGAAGTGAAGAGTATAACAGGGCAAGAATCGAGTAACAAAAACCGATGCAACATGAACGGATGGTAACTAGTAACTCACTGCGGACTGTTACGAGTAGAGAAGACAGTTCGTTCTGGCGGGAAAGTAACAGAGAACACAACTAGGTGTAAAAGTCCGACCAGGAAGAAAAGGTGAAGAGTAAAGGATGGCAACTCACTCAGTATTCTCTTCTCGCCCGGCGGGGGACTGTGATCCCCGCGGGTAATATCAGGCGGACGCCGACCCCTCGGTGCCGAGGGGGATCTTCGTCTTCGGAAGGAGGTATCGTGAGTATCCATCGGATCCGCTTGTTGTCTGGGCACTCTAGGTATCATCGGACGGAAGGAGGCATACCAGTTAGGGAGCTCAACCATGGGGATGTTCAGAATCGAGCAAAAGTTCGGTAAGTCTTCCGGTACTTTAAGGTGTGCAGTACGGCCGGAGTCAGAGGCTGCGAGGCAGAAAGGAAACTTCCATTTGTATGGTATGCCGTGAGTCCTCAGAACGTCCAGCAGGGGGCGCAAATCTCTGCGGTGTTGCAAAGTTATACCAGAGAGATCCTGAAAAATCTGGATAGGGGTAGAGCCAAAAGTTATGGTTTGCCTTGTTCTGGCAGCTTTTAAAATGTCCTCTTTGAGGTGGTAGTTGACCAGGCAACAAACTATATCCCTTGGAGGATCATTGTCTCTTCCCTTCGGTCTTAAAGCGCGGTGAATACGTTCAAATTCAATGTTAGATTGAGGTTGTCTTCCCATAATATCATTAAAGATGGAGGTGACTGCTGAGGTGATTTAGTCAGCTTCAACCGATTCAGGGAGGCCTCTAACCCTCAGGTTGTGACGCCTTCCCCTGTTGTCCAAATCTTCCAAATGTCGCTGAATATCTCTCATTTGAAGAGTATGGGAGTCCAGCTTCCTTGTGGTCTTGCGGAGCGATATTTCATGTTGATCTGTAATTTGCTCCACTGTATGCATACGATCCGAAAGGCCTCTAATGTCGACCCTGAGTTCAGCTATGGCCGCAGACAACGTGTCTTTGATATCAGAGGCGACAGAACGGAGGTCGTTCATGCTGATCGATTGCGGTGAAGAAGCCGCCTGCGGGGGATGATCAGTCGATCTCTGAGCTGCTGCGTTCCCAACTATAAGGTTATCAGACAAGACGATCGCCCCCTGTGAGGGAGAGTGAGGGTCCGCGGCCTAAGGTGCGCTGTGGCGGGAAGGCGCCATGTTTCCTCGTTGTGACCTGAACATCTCCGGGATGATTTGAGGCGGTTGTCCGGCAGAATTTTCTCTCAGGGAGCGAGATCTGGATGCGGAGGACGAACGGGAGGCTGTACCCATCGTTAGATGTAAAACATTGACGGGAAGACCTGCGGTAGGCAATAGCTTTTGTCTCGGGATGTCGGAGCTAAGAGCTCAAGCGACCGCCATCAAGCTCAGCCAGGCCACGCCCCCACAAAAAATAAAATTTTATATCTTTATGTTTGAAGCCTGAAATGTGGCAAAAGGTTGAAAAGTTCAAGGGGGCCGAATACTTTCGCAAGGCACTGGATAGATAGAGAATATATATATATATATATATATATATATATATATATATATATATATATATATATATATATATATATATATATATATATATATATATATATTATAGTGGTCTACAGTGAATAACCTGTGTTCACTGTGCAGTGGGGAATCCACTGGAGGATCATGTACACGGTGTAGACTACGACAATGATTTTCAACATCCCCCGGTAGCCCTCCAGATATCAGATGAGGGTAAGTACCATATCAGCTACT
Source organism: Lithobates pipiens (assembly GCF_037356315.1). Taxonomy (NCBI): domain Eukaryota; kingdom Metazoa; phylum Chordata; class Amphibia; order Anura; family Ranidae; genus Lithobates; species Lithobates pipiens. The sequence goes on along the minus strand of NW_027507758.1, from coordinate 265,955,429 downwards.
TACCCTCATGACAAGCTGAACGAATGTAGGCATGAAACAAAAGATAGTTCTGGGAGTTCTGCTTTAACAATGACGCACGTTAACTGGCATGTGCTGAAAATTGTTCACCCTGGAAGAGTTTGTCCCCATTATGAGATTACAATAAGGAAGGGTAAACATTTATTACTATGTTATAACGTGCATCGTGCCTCGCTGCAAAATAATGCATTAGGATCTACATTTTCATTTCTTGAGGCGTTTAACATTCAATTTAAAAGAAGGGCTGAGTAATACAAACTAAAAGGTTACATTGTAGCATTTGCTTTAATACTATGCGAACAGCAAGCATTTAGTCGGGGAAAAAAAAAAAAAAAACTCTTGACCAGAATCCGCAGAACAATTACCACCTTGAGGACCCCCATGTAATGTCACCTTAAAATGAAGTTCAGCTTCCCACACAGTTTTGAAACATGTTAGGCATAATATTTTGTGCACCTAATATGCTAAAATATTCTGTATGTCATATTTAGGTTACATATCAGACAATGATTTTTTTTAGGGCTCTACCCCCTGAAGCTATATTTGCATCCCTATAATAGGGACACAAAGTAAACTTTTGAAAGTGCTGTGCACTTCAAACACACACCTCCAGCAGCACTTCTCACAGACCTAGCCTGCTTTGCATAAAACAGGAAAACAAGGTGGCACTTTGAGCATTAATCAAATGCTATTTAGCATAAAAGAGATGAAAGAAGGCTGGCGCTGTATAATTACACTTGTCGAAATGAAAATACTAATAATTGAAAGGCAAAGTAAGGCAGTGGCATGTTTTAACCCCAAGACGGGAAAAAAAATGCCATAAAAAAAAAAAAAAAAAAAAAAAAAAAAAAAAAAGAAAGGTCTCAGAGTTTCAGCTCTATTTAATAAAGCTTTCATAAAAATTAATTGATTGCAGCAGTTGTGTATGTGTAACAAACAAGTGCAAGAGGGAGCAGAGTGGCACACCTGTCGTAAGTCAGACTTGGGTCAACGGCCTCATTCTTACAGTTGTACTAGAGCACACGCAAAGGCAGTGTTTGCAGTGTTACAGACAGTCCCATTCATATCATTTGGGATGTAGTGGTTGCACAGACACAGCTGCTGCTCCCAATTTAACACCTAGGTGGGTTCCCGATCCGAGTGCACACTGTCTGCCTTTAGGGAAGTGTATTCCCATGCGGGCAAACCTGGCCCTAGCACATGCGTACACTCTAGCACATCCGAGCAAGGTCTAAAGAACTCATTACGTAGGGCTTGTGATGTGAAGCCTCTAGACAAGTTCATATATGAAGGGAGCATTTAAAGGGATGTCAACACCTTAAACTGCAGATAAAAAAAAAGAGAAATCAAGAATTTTATATGCTTACTTGCAGTGTTTTTTCTTTCCATAAATTATTTTTATTCACTTGCCATGTAAATTTGAACACCTGCCAGATTTGACTTGTCTAATCCCCAACAAATCACCCACCCTCTCCTTGCAGGTCATAGCCCTCTTCTCTTCTGGTAATGTGTAAAATGCCATACACTCAAGTGGCATCGACCGGTTCAAAAGAAACCGGCTGGCATGTGTATGGCGGCCAGCTTCTGTCGAAGGGCAATGACCGAAAAAGGTTTGCTCATTGGCATCTCATCGACTGGCATGTTGTGACAAGGTGACGGCCCCTCCGCCAGAACACAATAGCTCAGTGGGGGAGATTACTGTACTAACATTGTATAGCTAGTACAGTGGCTCCTCCAGAGCGCTTTTATTTTTCTTCAGACCATTGAGTTGAATGAAAAAAATGAATAGTGTGTACTAGGCTTAATGCTGATCCAGTTTCTGTCCTGGTCTAGCTCCTATGCCCCTTTGCTCGCCTACCTACAAAAACTTTTAAGTAATTGTTGAAAGGAGTAAGGGGAGTCTGCTGGGACTGTCAAAATGACACACAAAATGGCAGCTCCCAGCAGCAAGTCTTTAGGATGTTTTGACTGCAAAAGGGAATTAAACACACTTGAAAGAGGTCAGTAGACCAAATGTATATATTGAAGGCTGTTGACAATGCCAGTGTCAAAACTGTTGCAGCATGATGGCAATTTCTGACCACAATATGCTCTTCCTCTTCCAGGAGCGAGATACCGCCAGCCTTTTCCCCAACGTTAAACTATCTCCCTCCCCCACGTAAATTTTCCCATTGTGCTCTGGGCTCTAGGTGGAAAAAATATACTCCCATGCTTGGTATTAGAATTCAGATGTTTGCAATGCATTGTCAGTTTGGTTTTGTTATTTTTGGAATATCTGCTTTTAGTCACAAACGGTCATATCTCTGCGTGTTTTAACGAATATGGGACCTGGGTTTCTATTTTCTGTTTTATCCTCACCTTGATCTGGTTTTCAGATTCTCTTGTTTCATAGAATCATTTTGCTGTATTGTATATTGTGAACATTTCTAATAAAGTTTGTTTGGAAAAATAAATGATAAAAAAATAAAAAAATAAAAGATGACAGAACCCCCATCCTTTGTGGTTCACAAGTCAGAACCCAGAATACTACCCTGACAGGTTCCCCTAAACAAGACAATGGCAAGGGACCCTCCTAGCTAGTAGTGGGTTGCATGTTCCCGAACTCATACCGGTGTATAGGGCAATCTGACATAATCACACTTTTATATCGGATCACTCATCTGTATTCATTACAACCTATGGGTAGGGTTGAACAAAATCTAAAAAGTTTAGCTTGAACCCCACTTTCTTGGAAATGTATTGTGTAGGACGAGGTTAATATGTTTGGGTGCCCTGGAATAACTTGTACAAATCACAGATGCTTGGTTATAATTTGCAGTCTTCTCCTACTTGCAACTTCCACAATGATTTCAGTCCTACAGTAAACATTTGATTCTATTATAAATAAAGACCAAAATCGACATTATAGGCTGTATTTGGTCAATGCAACTGAATGCCTGTATTATTGGTTTGCTGCTGCTAGTCAGTTTGGGCAGCAAATACATCAATAAAACAAATTAAACATCTCACATTTCAACAAATTACTAACAGCTGTTAATGACTACTACTAGTAAAGTAACAAGCATTTTGGCCTGGGGTAGGTAATCACTGTTAATTTGTGAAGCTGACAAAACTAACAGTAAAATCAATAGCACCTGTTATCTGCCATCCCCCCACCCATGATAAAACTGCAACCAGAAGGTATGGGAGAAGTTAAAGCAATATCTCTCGTTAATGTAAATATTCTTATCAATGTGTATTAATGTCTTGAAAACCTTATTTTTACAAATAGTTTGTAATTATCTTTCTATAATATAGCCATATTTCTCATTATACTTGTAGCCTCTGCATCCTTTGTGTTTTACTGTTCCTTTCATCACTACCAAGACCACCAGACAAGGTCTGCCTGACGACATTCTCTGCAGTCCCCAATGATGAATAGCGGAGAGCATGTGATCTAGGCTGCTCCTACGCACCATTTTTATATTCATGGCAAGCAAGAGGACTTTTTACTCAAACATGACGTTTCCTAATGCTTCATGTAAAGTTTAAATTTCAAGGATAGGTCTACTTTAAGCTTTATTAAAGTTGGAAAACAGGTTACTTGCTGAAGCAGAAGTATCATTTTTTTATTGAAAACATGAAGTGCTTTGAATTTTGATGGAAGAAGAAAGCAACTCCGGCAAAGGGTAGATATATTAAAGTTCTGGACGCAGTGAACTGCTGACCCGCTAGCTTTTGTGAGAATACAAAAATACAGAGGAAGCCCAGCAGGCAATAGAAATCCACAGTATAATAGGACAATGTTGCACTGGCAACAACACAAAAATAGTACAGTATGCTAACTAGGCAAGTTTCTTATATCAGCAAATATTCTTACTAGGAGCTGTGAAAAGGAAATTCAATATTTGAAAAATCAGAAAGGAAAATTATCAAGGGAAGATAGTTCAACTGAAATATATACTGCAAAAAGAAAGATCATACTGTAATGTTTCCGTATACAATAGACGTAGGTTAGATTTTTCTGTAGCAGGGATCTCCAAATTGCAGCCCTCTGCTAGGCACTATTTTTTTCACTGATATCAATGATGGGGCACGATTATCCAACTGATACCAATCACAGAGCACTATTCCCCCCCCCCGACACACATACAATGGGGCACTATTCCTCCAACTGATACCAATAATGGAGCACTAATTTTGTCCACCGATACCAATGATGGAGCACTAATTCTTTTCACTGATAGATGCAGCTTATACTATTGATACCAATGATAAAGACACAGTGTTAAAAGGTACAAACATGATATAAATATTATTGTGGTCACAGACAGACATGGCATACTGGTATTACATATGGTATCAATAACAGCGTGGTGGTTGGTAGTCTTGTATAGTACAGGAAGAAAAAAAAAAAAAAACAACCTATAATTTGGATGTCTCTGAACTAGTAGGTAATATGTTTTACGCTTGTGGAATACTAATCAGTAGACTTATTTACAGTTGCCAGTATGATCTAAATTTCTAAATTATCTATCCAAGTTAAGCATCGGTAACCAAGTACAATGGGTACGGTCTGCACCAAAAGAACACAGGTCTAGCAGAAGGAACAAGAGTGCGAGGGAGGGCACTAATTTGGCCACTGATACCAACGATGGGGCACCATTTCTCCCAACTGATGCCGATGAAGGCACAAAATTCCTGCAACTTGTACCAATGGTGGGGCACTATTTCTTCTCACACTGATCACAGATGTTTTTTTACACCCACTGACCACCAAGCCTGAGAGATTGTTTACTCCCACTGATTCTGGAACATTTTCTACCCCTTTGGCCACAATCAGCCCCTCTACAGTCTGAAGGACAGTAAACTAGGCCTTTGTTTAGAAAGTTTGGAGACCCCTGTGCTCGAGTTATTACTATTGCATCTTGATGGGGACACACCCATGCACATTGCTCCTGGTCCTATTGGATCACAAAATCCTCTTCCATCCACTCACTGAATTCAAGTCTCTCACTCATTTTTGTTTAGGCAACATACTGTTGCTTTGTCTGCCTAAACCAGCTACAGTAACTGAAGCACAGCGCCCGCTAGAAGAAGCCTGCCTACCTGGGTGCACCTGTGGATGAAGAAAATAATATAAATGAACAAACAAAGGAAATACTTGAAATGCAAGTCAGTGTGTTCACCAGTTTATGCTCCACTGCAATAAATTCAACCTTACCCACAAACATAAAAGCAAGCACAGAAGGTAATGCTGTAGAATCAGGAGGCTGAATCCCACCCAAAAGCCCTGCCATGTCCCTGTCTTTACTGTTTCATTAAAAAGTAACTATGAAAAACTATGTAAAAGTGACTATGAGTCCAGACTACTAAAAACAACTGCTAGAATCTCCATCCCATAAACAGCTGTAAGATACCTTTAAAAAAATAGATACAACCTATGGAGTACAAATTAGGCTGCCTTTTCTGCGCTATTCTCAAGAAAGTAGTTAAAAAATAAAGATAATTAAACTAAAGAATACAGGTCTAATGTATATTGTGTTCTGGGACCTGACAGTTGTTTCTCAATTAGGCTAAGCACTCGGTAAGGTGGCTTGGAATATAAAGTCAGAGATTCATAACAAAGATTTCTTGGCATTGTCATGTTAAAGAAAAGGCAGCAGAGAGGGAAGGAGGTTGGGGATGGTTCATTATTTTGTTTAGCTCACCATCTGACTTGGCTGAGCTGTTTTAATCTCAGAGAATTTCCATAGTCTATGTGATTTAAATGCTGATAGTGCCACATTTAATTGTCAGTTCTGTGATGTGACCTGACAAAACAAGCATTTGAAGTACTGTTTAGCATAGCTGCTTAGCTAAAGACAGCCACACTCCACTCAGAAATTCAAATGCCAATTCCACTTAAACCATCCTCCAGAGTAGGAAGATTCTTTCTTTTAGCTGACCTTCTGCAGTGGGGTTATCTTATAATAATTCAGCGCTTGCACTCTCATTACTCTAACAATGTGTGTGGCATACGGAAGCATATCAAGCAAAATCACAGTAATGCTGTTTAATACTATAGTTAGGGGTCTACAATATGCATAGTTCAATGTAACTAGTTCTTGTTTGAAAAACATAATTATATTTTCTTCCCTGGAGTGCCTTTGCCCTGCAATTCATTGTGGAAAAAACATCAAAGACCAAATTTAAGGACAGCCAGTGGACTCATATTTGTATTAGGATAGGATAAGTAGGATAAACAGAAGCACACAAACATATGATTGAAATACACAAATTTAAGTGGTTGTAAACCCTCCCCCGCAACTTTGTCCCATGTAAATCAGCATAAAAACCCCAATGAACACTGTTGTAGATATCTCCTTACTTGCTTAGTATTGTTGTAATCCTTGTTGTTCTGTAGAATGAAGTCACTGAGCATGCCCAGATCTCCCCTGATTTACGGCACACTCTATGTCTTATCTCTCTGTTATCAGGACTTCCTACGGCACAACACTGAACTCTGCTAATCACTCAGACCCTCCTCCTACACACCGTGTGACCTCACATACAGTTTAAACTTGCCCTTGATAAGTCTGACAAAGGCAAACAGACAACGGCACAAGTAAATACTATTAAATAAACAAGTAAGCTATGAATAGGGAAGCAGGGTTGCCATAGAAACGTTGGATTGAGAAGGAGGCTTGGTTAACAGTACAGGAAGTGCTCAATGTAAGGGCTGAAATACACTCCACTGTAGACTCGGAAAACAATACTTAAGATGGTGCCGTCTTACCCCTGGAAACAAGATTTTTAAAGTTTCTTTAAACAGTAAGTAATATGTGATTTGGGCTGGATTACAGTGGCTATAGTCTGATAATTACTTATTATAATGGACTAAATGAAGAGAAGCATCAGAGTGGGAGAGTTTAAAAGTGTCCACTGTCTCCTGTCTCTCCATGATATGCCCCTAAGTATTTGGACTCAGGCAACTTACACTGACCTACGCCTTCCACCACAAAGTCGCTCAGTTGACATCTTGTATTATAAACTGTTCAGTTGCATGAGATATTTCTTCTGTTTTATGATATACCCCTCCATGGGTGTTAAGTTGCAAAGTGCCCACTGTAAATGCTGAGTATAGCTCATGGCCAAGTATGGAGAATAGCTACCACATTTATAGTCACACAAGACTAAACCAAAATTTACAACAGCCTATTGTAAAGCTTATAATCCAATAGGCACCGAGCTTTACTGTATACTGAACTCTTTGTTCACTTGTGTTACTACAAAGTCTGAAAAATACATTAAACTGGGCAAAGTATGCTGCTATAGAAAAATGTAAGAAAAATCAAAAATTCTTGTCTGCATTCTTTTTCTGGGTCTGTGAAGAAAGGAGACCAATATGAGAGCCAACCACCTAGCATTTTCAGAATGAGTGGTCAGCAATGGCATTATCTGTGGAACACCAACAGACACAGCCGACAAAGGCTTGTCAGAAGCAGCAGCAATTGGACATGTTAGAAAATCTTGCCCAATCGTCTGCCCCTGTTCTCTCCACAGGCCAACAACAAAAGGGTGTTCTTTTATGTTAGGAAAATATGCTTGTTGGCCACATCATGCCCATAAGCACAACAGCTCAGTGAGGTCTATGGTTGCCCAAATGTGATCACATGGCTCAACCACTGACTCACTCCCAATCACACATGACTTTGTGACTAATCTTCATGTTTATATAGAGTGATAACGATTGCTGCAACCACTCATCAGATCTGAAAATGATTAATCTGAACATAAGGTCCCATGAAGGTGGTGATGTTAGTGACAATGCCACTTCCCAGAAAGAAACCATCTCTTCAGCGTTTCCAAAAAACTCATACCTCTGTCAAATTAGCCATTATATAATTCAGGGGTTGAAAAATTTGTTTGGAATCTAGGAGCCAGCTAAAAAAGTTAGGAGCCAGGTCTGTGACGGCGATCTGGACCTGTCCCTGGCCTGACATGGAGACGAGTGAGGGGAAGATAGCCCCAAGCCCCCCACCTGTCTCCAAGTCAATGCCCATAGCTCTTAGAGGGACATTTTATTATTTATTTATTTTTTCAAATGACAATTTTTTTTTAAATTGCATTTTAGTGTAAATATGAGATGTGAGGTCTCTCTGACCCCAGATCTCATATATAAGAGGACCTGTCATGCTTTTTTCTATTGCAAGGGATTTTTACATTCCTTGTAATAGGAATAAAAGTGACACAAATTTTTATTTATTTTTTTAAAAAGAACAGTGAAAAAAAATAAAAATAAAAGTTAAAATAATAAAAAATATATATATTTTAAACGCGCCCTGTGCCGCCCAGCTTGCATGCAGAAGCGAACGCATATATGAAAGCGGTGTTCAAACCACACATGTGAGGTATCGCTGTGATCGGTAGAGCGAGAGCAATAATTCTAGCCCCAGACCTCCTCTGTAACTTAAAAAGTGCAACCTGTAGAATTTTTTAAACGTCGCCTATGGAGATTTTAAAGGGTAAAAGTTTGTCGCCATTTCATGAGCGGGCGCAATTTTGAAGCATGACATGTTGGGTATCGATTTACTCGGCGTAACATTATCTTTCACAATATAAAAAAAAATTGGGCTAACTTTACTGTTGTCTTATTTATTTTTTTATTAAATACATTTTCCCCAAAAAAGTGCGCTTGTAAGTCCGCTGTGCAAATACGGTGTGACAGACAGTATTGCAACGACCACCATTCTATTCTCTAGGGTGTTAGAATATAATATATATATATATATATATATATATATATATATATATATATATAATGTTCAGGGGTTCTGAGTAAAGGGAAGGAAGATAGGCAGGCAGGGGAATTAGCATTGCATCCATTAGCATTGCTGGTTGTAATTCCAACGGCCACCACAAGAGGGCGCCAGATTTCAGAAGGAACCATAGGATCGTAGAAGGCCTCAAAGCTGGGGGCTCAATTACCGGCCGCCGGCGGCGCGGCCCAACGCGATCGTGCCGCGGGGGTCCGCGGAGACAGCATACCCCCTAGCTGTGCTGCCCCAGGCGCCAGGTCGCTAATTCTAGTCGCAAATGCGACCTGGCGCCCGGGTTTTGTCGAGCCCTGATATAATTTACAAGCAAAGTCACTGAATTGCTTAGACAACGAAGTTCTCTTGCACAGCTCTGGCAAATGAAAACAAATGACACTGTATTTTTTGGGGTGGTAGTCACTCACTATAACACTAACTAGGTAAATAATGGATGATTCTTTCCAAAACAAGGTTGGCACCATTTTATGGACCCTTCTCTCTAAAACTGAAAGCCTTTGTAAAATTATTTTAAACAGGGCAGGCTGCTGATAAAATGAACATATTTCATATTATGGGCATCTTTTCCATATCATAACAGGCTATGGTAGCGGTTTAGCGTTTCCGTGTTGTTTATTAGTGTAAAATGACGGCAGTTTGGAGCAATGGTCTGTAAACCCTGGGAACCAGAGATTCTCTCCTTGCTACAATCACGCCAAGCAACTTTGAAAATCTCAATGAAATGAGGGTGGTCTGGGGCAAACTGTAGTTCAAATGATGCCAGTGAACCTGAGTCTGTTTTATTATAAAGGGTGTGGATCAGGGGAGAGCAGAAACCGCGGAAGATGGATGATGATATCCAGGGGTGAAGAAGAAACGGTCTTTAACTCAGGGCAGGCCTCGTCAGGATAGCAGAAGCTCACTCAAAAATATGTAGAAAAAAAGAGTAAAGAAAGAGGGGCCTTCTAAATATGAACTGTAGAAACGTTATGGTACAATAAATAATAACTCTCACATTGAGGTTAAAAACAATCAGCATGAGGAAAATGCTGTAGCAGTGCGTCTCCTTGCTTGCTGGTTCAATGGGCTACATCACTCAGAAACCCAAATAATGCCACCTGCCGGCTCTGTACACTTTGTGACTCAGATGGTTATACAGAGGAGAGAGGTCTGAGGCACTCATGGACCGCTGTGACGTCTGGCATCACTGGAAGTGTTGCAGCGCCGTTTCTGAGCCTGCGCACTGTGGGTGGGGAGGACAGGCGCCTCTTTTATCAAGCTGGGTATGCAGGAATTAAACATGCTATATATAGAGTTCACCATCTAGTGGTGATAGCGGGAAATGGCAGGTGATGATGAACACTGGTGGAGAATGATATGGTCATACTGGTGGGAGACCATCTAATGGACATATTGGGAATAACAATTAATAAAAACAATGATAACCAATTTAATGTATTACATTCTGAGAATGGGAAAGACCACAGGACAAAAAGAGGAATAGAACAATAAAAGGTGGCTAAAATTAAATAAAAACAATGATAAAATGTGTGATAAAATAAATATATTGGGAAAACAAAATTTAGACTTGATGTAGGTATTAGACATTCAGCACATCATGGGGTATTATAAGGTGATACTAATGTGGTGGTAATTTAAGAAATATGGATGAGGGGGCCAAATGTTGGACAGGTTCTATGCGTAGGCAATAACAACATGATGATTTGAAGTCATGTGTATGGGAAAATTTAGGAAATGTAGGGAGATCTATCTATTATATATATATATATATATATATATATATATCCGCTAACTCTCTACACTCCCATAGCCCATCAATTTGCCCTTTCCACATTCAATCATTTTCTGTCCTCTGACCCCCTTTCCAACCCTAGACAAGTCACTTTCATCCTCAATGTCACAGAGTTTTGTCTCACGCACAATTACTTCAATCCCAATGGAGATTTATTTTGAGGTTCGGCAGTAAGAATGGCTTTGAGGTGTGGATCCTCCGTTAAGATATTACAGTGTTTTGCAAGGATATGCACCATGTTCCAGGTATTTTTAATGGCGTTTTATTATGAATCAAAAGGTTTTTGTCTTTACGTTCAGGTTTACCATTGAGAAAATGTGTGTGCTTCCTGTATAAGGGTATTGGGATAACCCTTATCAAGTAATTTTTTGGTCAAAAGAGTGCTCTGTTCCATGTAATTGGTAGTATTTCGCAACTGACAAAATTGGCCCTTGGGAATGTTTTTGGTCCAGGCAGGGTAATGACAACTATTATAATGAAATAACGAATTGCCTGCTGTGGGCTTGGTGCAATTTGTGGCTTGGATTACGCCTTTATTGTGACTGACTCCAAGATCAAGGAAGGCCAATTTATTTTGATCTTGGACAAAGATGAATGAAAGTCCAAATGGATTGTCATTGCAGTGTTGTACAAGATCTTTAATAACGTCAGAGGGGCCATCGCAGATGATTATGATATCACTGATGTAGTATCCAAAAAACAAGAAGTTCTTTGCGAAGGGATTCTTGTTCCAGATGTATTTGGATTCCCATAGACCCATGGCCAGGTTGGCGTATGAGGGAGCAAAAAATTTGCTCCCATCGTAGTCCCTTGGATTTGGAGAAAGGAATCTCCATAGAAATTTAAGTAATTGTGCATGAGACAAAACTCGGTGACACGGAGGACGAAAGTGACTTGTCTAGGGATGGAAAGGGGGTCAGCGGACAGAAAATGATTGAGTGTGGAAAAGCCAAATCGGTGGTGTATGGAAGTGTAAAGAGCGTTAACGTCCAATGAAACCCAGGAACAACTAGATTCCTACGAGTATGGCTCAAGTAGTTCTAGGAGATTTGTACCGTCTCTGATGTAGGACTAGTGATTCCGCGCCAGAGATTGCAGAAACTGGTCTATGTACATTGAGAAGTCTACCTGGGGGTCTTTCTGATTTCTTATGGCTCTTGGGTATGTGATACCGTAAAAATCTCAGTGTACAAAATAAGCTTCTGTTTTTTTTTTAACATCTTAAAGACATTCTTTCTGCCGAACCTTGTGTCACATATCATAGAGCTCCCAACCTCAAAAACAAAGTTGCTCCCAGCAAATTACAGCCTAAATGCACCTGTCATCTTATACAACTATGCCTCGTCCCCCTTATCAGCATGTATCAGTGCAAAAAGGCACTATGCAAAACATGTGCCTTTGTTACCCACAGGAAAAAGGAATTCTCATTAAAAGGCAAAACACACAAAATCTGAAAATTTCACAACTGTTCCTCTGATTTTGTGGTGTACTGGATTACTTGCCCATGTAAATTGCTGTATATAGGACATACTATATGCCCCCTCAGACAGCGGTTTGGTGAGCGCTGTCACTTTGTGGAAGAGGGAACAGACCAACACAGTATCCCTCACCACTTTGCAGTGCCATTAAAAACATACTTGGGCCCTACAAGTTGAACAAATACCAAAAAGCCCCTTGAAGCAGAGAAGTTTCACCAACTGTGCGAGAGGGAGACTTTCTGGATCTATTCTTTAGATACCCTCTTACCTGGAGGGCTAAATGAGGAACTAGAGGTCCTAGGATACATATTCATGATTACACGATCTCAGGTTTTTTTCCCTCCCCATTCTAACCCTTATCCTTCATTTTTCAACCAGATCACCTTGATACGGTATATAAATATTTTTTAGGTGGTTGGGTGACCTTTGCCACTAGGGTGGTGGGTGTTTTTAGTTCGGCACCTGTAAGTATATTGTCCGGGATGGACTTTTTGACGCTAAAGGTGATTCCTCTTCCCTTTTCCTCCCTCTAACCCCCCCCCCCCAAAAAAATAAAATAATTGCCCCTCCTTCCACCTGTCTCTGTGCTGCCAGCCCAGGCTAGCATCAGGGATCTGTGGTCCCCTTTACCATATCTTATATCCGCTATACATGATCTCTCTCTTTGGCAGTCTAGATTTTTTATTATTTTTATACTCTACTATAGGTGTATACCACAGACAGTTCATTATTTACTAATCCCATGCCCAGTGCCCCTATCAGATTTATATATATAATTATATATATATATATATATATATATATATATATATATATATATATATATATATATATATATATATATATATATCTCCCTACATTTCCTTATTTTTATCATATACATGACTTTAAATTATCATGTTAACGCCTATGGAACCTGTCCACAATTTGGCCCCCTCATCCCCACTTCTTAACTTACCACATTAGTATCGCCTTATGAGTCCCTCATGATGTGCTGAATGTCTAATAACTGCATCAAGTCTAAAAAAAAATTCCCCCCCCCCCAATATAAAGTTTATCACACATTTTAACATTGTGTTTATTTTAGCCACCTTTTATTGTTCTATTCCTCTTTTTGTCCCACGGCCTTTCCCATTTTCAATATGTAATACATTACATTGGTTATTATTGTTTTTTTTATTAATTGTTATTCCCAGTATATTAACTAGATGCGCGCCCCCCCCTCCCCACACCTGTATGACAAATATTCTCCACCAGTGTTTTATCATCACCTGCCATTTCCTCCTATCACCACTAGATGGTGGACTCTATATATAGCATGTTTAAATCCTGCATACCCAGCTTTGTCAGCTTGACAAAGGAGCGCGCCTGTCCCCCCCACTGGCAGTGCACAGGCTCAGAAACGGTGTTGCAATACTTCCAGTGACGTCAGATGCTGCTGCAGTCCATGAGCACCTCAGACCTCTCCTCTGTATTACCATCTGAGCCAAAGAGTGTACAGAGCCAGTGGACAGCTTTCTATGGGTTCCTGAGTGACACAGCCGCACCACTGCAAGACTTCCCTCATGCTGATCATTTTTAATCTCAATGTGAGTGTTTTTATTTATTGTATCAAAGTTTCTACAGTTCATATTTTGAAGGTGCCTCTATACCCCCTTTTGAAAATCTCAAGGCAGTTGAAGATTGAACTTTTTGACTTTTGTATAGTGCAAATATATGGTGGCAATCTAGAAAGTGGTATGTTTATAGGGGGTTTAAATATATAATTGTGGGGCATAGCATTAACAATTTTGAGCGATAGCGTTTTCTCTGCTGAGGAAATGATGAGGTGAAAAATGACTGCATTAGTACACGTACAGAGCAAATTACTTATACTCCTTTAATAGCCTCTCAAACTATAGAAATTTGACTTTAGCCAGACACCCAGATCTGCTGGTTTATGATGGTTGTTTGTGCACCTTCAAACTATTTTTTTTTTTAAAGAAAACTGTCTTACCTGCACACTTGGTTCTTGTAATCAGTGGAGGACCTGGTTGCCCTGTTCCACCTTCCCCTGGTCTTGTTAGCAGAACCCTAATCTCATATTCTGTATCTGGGTCCAAATGCCATAGCTTGTAGGTTGGGGCATTCACTGCATGGGTTTCAGTCCAAGTCCCAGTGGTCATCCTATATTCCACCTCCTTAAGAATGATGGGCCCGTCTCCAATAATTGAGTTGGCATTCAGCTGAATAAGGAGATATGTTGGCCCAACACCAAGGAGCTGCGGTGGGGCAATTGGTCGTGGTGGTTCTGGAAAAGAAAGGAAAAAAAAAAACACATTAAATACTTAATATTAATTCCACCTAAGCAAGGAGTATTAGTAAAGGGTCATTTTTTTTCTTGCATACGTAACACTAAGAGAGGAACATCATACACATTGTATTAGTTCGATGACACAGTGTGGGTACTTTATCTGCCAGGAAAAAAAAAAACCTCAAGATTTAGCTAGATGCTTTTTTTCAGTCCATGAAATAAAGCTGACCATTGATGGTTTGAATCTTGGCTGCTTTAGCAGGGACCGGCTGAGATTCAATCCATCTATGGGCAGGCTGATTGTACCCAAGTCGATCCATCAATCCACTTGTGTACAACCAGCATGTCTGATTTTTGCTATACAATAATAAAGCTATAGTCGCTGGCAATAACCATTGTGTTCTCTCGACAAGGGATGGCTCACCGTGCCCCCTTACCAGGAGAACACAACAGCCCCACAGGAGGGATTCCCCCATCAATACTGCCTGTGTTGATGGGGGAAATCAAGCAATTGGCATCATCTATGGCCAGCTTAAGTGCTCATTCAAGCAATGAGCTGCATTTTGCAGGAAATGCTCACCAGAATTGATCAGAAACTGAATTTGCTTTCCTGCATTATTGAAAGGTTTATCTCATCTCTTTTGTACAAAAGGAACTGCCCTACGAATTTTGGGCAAGCACCGAATAACAGGTCCACCCATTGTTCGAGGAGATAGTAGCCTGTTCATGAAGGATCACCAATCCAGCTGCTGGACAGGTGCAGAACAGACAGACACAATTTACATCCTATTGTCCAAGAAGTAAAGTAGGTCATATTGTTTTCATCAGCAAAAACGCATGGTTTAATACCTTACATCAAACAGAAAAAAATAAAGTTGTTTATCATGTGTTCAATGTCTTTAAACAGGAATGAGTCAGATGTGTGTCTTATGAGCAACCATGAAAAACATGATTGTTGATTTGCTAGTGAAATCATCCCGGTTTTCGTTTTCAAAAACCTCAATCAATATTACTAGGAAATAGTTACATTTTCAGTCATGAACTATAGGTTTAATAAGGCTTTTTGACAAACTCTTAAGTGAGGAGAATGCCCAAATTATACACTGTATGTAGATATAATAATCAATATTGTATTAATGTATAAAGCATCATATGTAGAAATCTTTAAAACATTTTGCAGAGCCACACATTGTCAAAAAAAACATTTATTATATCTATAGAAATAAGGCAGCAGCACATATTTAAAGGAAAGTTCACCTTTGTTCAATTTTTAAAACCAACATAACATTAATAATCTACTTCTTTTGCAAAAAAAAAAAAACATCTTTCCATTAAGTTTACACCTGCTTATCTCACTGTCTTCATAGCTGTTTAAACACACTGCTCGATTAATTCTGCCTTACTTCCTGGTCAGACCAGATTATGACACAGGAAGGAGTTGACCAGCTGAGGGTAGATGCAGGGTGTGTGCCAATGAGATCAGCTGGTCAACGCCTCCCAGCTAAGGTCTGACCAAGAAGTAAGGTAGAAGTAATTGAGCAGTGTGTTTCAACAGCTATGAAGAAGTTAGGTAAGCAGGTGCAGAATTAATGGAAAGCGGTTTTATTTTTGCAAAAGAAGTACATTAATGCTATTCAGATAAAATCTTGTGAGCAACTAAATATTTAATCAATATAACTCAGCAGACAGCAAGGGACACACTCCCAATATAAATGTGCAAATCAAACAAAACTAAAAAAATTTTTAAATATGCTGTGCTAATAAACATAAAAGCCGTGAAAAAACAATATGATGCATGGACCAAATAATAATATAAACATATCACATCTCCCTTAAAGCGGAGTTCCACTGTTTTTTGAGTTTATTAAAAGTCAGCAGCTACAAAAAGTATAGCTGCTGACTTAATAAACCAAAACTCACCTGTCCCACGGTTCAGCGATGCGGCCACCCGAAGCCTCTGTTCTCTACCCC